>NC_034600.1:67529628-67533609 GCF_900095145.1 Mus pahari | reverse complement strand
AAAAAAAGAAAGAAAACAGCTTAGGAGGAAAACAGGTTTGCATTACTTTCTGAACATTTAGATTTCTCTCAAAACTAAATACAAATAAGGAAATATTATATATATATATATATATATATATATATATATATATATATATATATATAACAGTAGTAAGGACCCAGAAGTAAATCATAGACTCTAAGACACTTTTCAGAATTGAATAAATAGAATGAATGCAACGATGCTTTTAATAAATTGCAAACATATTTTTTTTTATGATCTGTTCAGAAAATCTTGACAATTCCTATTTCCCCAGTGCTATGAGCAATTTTATAAGTGTATTGTTGTTTTCATTTCACTGTGGAATCATGAAACAGTTCTAGGTGGTGAGTAACGTCATTGTCATTAAACTTCATTTTACCTCTACCATGTAAGTAAATGGAGTTGTCAGTATGATTAGCAACTGTGCTCCATGCACAGCAAACCTCTCTGTATGTATCTGAACTATAATCCATTCTTGTGGCTTTATTCTTCTCTTACAATAATTTTCAATTCTTTAACTGTCACAAATCCTATAATTTAAAATTATTTTAATTTATATGAATGATAGTCAAAATAATCAATGATAATAAGTAAAGACAAATACCAAACAAAATACCACCCTATGACCTCAGTGTTATGGCATTTGCTTAGCATTAGCAAAGATGTAGGTTCAGTCCTGATGACCACTGAGCAACTGCATGCACTTGTGTTTTGCGAGTCTACTTTGGCTTTATACAGCTCTACATTACTCAGACTTCTGTCCTTTACCCCTTCTACTATTTTCTCCGTGTATTTCTTTGTTTGTTCAGGCTGTTATAATAAATGGCTACTGTAGTTGTTTGAATACAAATGTCCCACCCTGCATGCAGATCTTTGAACACATGGTCCCTAGTTAACAGTGCTGTCTTGAGGAAGCTTGAAGTTTGCCCTTGCTGGACATCACTGCAGGTGATGTTGAGATGGAATACCTTGCAGCTCTACCTGTTCAACATCCCTGCTTCCTGTTTGTACATGAAGATGTTCTCTGGAAGTTCTCACTTTGGCCACCAGTCCTATCACTTGCCAACATGACTCTTTGTCATGATGGTCTCTTATAACACTGGAAATGTAAACTCAAATAAATTTTTTTCAGCATTTGCATTTATCACATACAGTCATAGAAAACAGCCCAAGACAGATGTTGGAACACACAGTGTTCTATCATGGAGAAGAACCTGACCATGTTATTTTTTGTAGAAATATGGAAGAAGTCTGGACTATAAAAGTGGTCGGATTTTGAAATCAGAAGATAAAGAGTAAATGTAATGCATCCAGTGATGTCTGGACTATGAGTTTTGAAAGAGTAAAAAATTAGTATCAGATTTAGAGGCCATTGATCTAGGACAAGTGCAAAAGGCTGTGATTTGTTACTAAAGAATTCTATCGATCGAGACTAAATTAAAGAGTAATGGACTGTTTTATTTGGCAGAAAAAAATAAGTATAACAGTTAAACTATGTCATGCTTGTTAATAACTTATTAAGAATAAAATAGAAAAGAAAAGATGGGACAGGAACCAAAGAACAGTTTAAAGAAACACTCACACCAAGAAATATTAGGTGGCATCCAAAATTGTGCAGAGGCCTTCCACATTGTCTTAGGAGAAAGGGAAAGGTTTTCCTCTAAGGAAGATGCCACTGAACTACACTTGCAAATTGTGAAAAAAAATTTTGATGTCTTATTGTTCTGAGAAATTAACTGAATATAAAATCTATTGCCAATTTGATTCAAGGGTGTCAGCATTCTCCCAGGATAACAGTTGACTCAACAGCTTTTTCCACATGGTCCTGCTTTTACAGGCATGAAAGATGCAAGCATGATGAGTCATGGATTCTTTCATCACGGTTTCAGAGATGCTCTGAGGCCAGGCAACATGTAGTGGTGCCATCCCTGTGTGAAGGCTCTGGGAATACAAGAAGCTGTGACTGGCCGTTGTATGTAGTTATGAAAGGGAAGTCTAGGTTTATGTAGGAAGCCCAAGTGTTGAAGAAGACAGAACCATGGTATATCTGGAAAGGAGAGCTGCTTAGAAAGATGGAATCTGCTATAGGAGGAGGCATGTTGCTTGTTGTAGATAAAGAAGGGCAGATCCATCTAATTTTTTGAAGATAATGTCTTAGATGTTGGACATGGCATTCCAGGACTGTTATTTGTCCTTATAGGTTCTAGTCGTGCTTTGGTTCAGTACTCCCTCATTAAGCCCAGATTCCTTACTTTTGGAATAAGAATACATTATCTGTACCTTAGGGTGTGCAAAATAGGTAATTTTTAAACAAGTTTTCCCCATTTTTATTGAAAATAGATTCTTTTATCATACAATATATTCTGATTATAGTTTGCTGTCCCTCTACTATTCCATGTTCCTCCCCATCTTCCCCTTTCCTCTGCTCCATTCCTTTTCTTCTTCTCATTAGAAAAGAACAGCTTTCTATAAGATAAAATCCAAACATGACAAAGTAAAATATAATAAAATAATGCAAAACCATCCTCACATAGTAGGAAAAGGCAACCCTGCTACATCCACTCCTGTAGTGACTTGCCTGACAGGTTTAGAAACCTGGAAGCCGTCCCTCCCAAGGCGAAGAGTTTCGTGGAAACTTAGTCTCCTGGAACTAAGGAAGCATTGTGTGCTTCCTTTCAGTCTTGTTTTGTTATATGTGCCTCCAAACAATGACTTGCCAAATACCTAAGCAAAATCAAACTTTGCTTCCTGGACTTCATCAATGCCCTAGGTAGTCCTTGAGCTGACCATGGGCTTGGTATTTACTAAGAATGTTGCCTATTCAGTGACATTCAGAATTGGCTCTAGTACTGTAAGAGAGATAGTGAAAGAAATCAGGCATTACTATTTACTACATAGAGTTAGAAATCTCAGGGCAAGTTTAGCAAAGTAAGTTTAGAATTCTTATTATAGTTATGTATGACAGACCACATCACTTATTAGTAGAAAGTCCCCCCACACTATCACTTAGAATAAAAGTCAAGTTGCTCCCATATACAGGAATTTACAATGGTTTAGGAAGTAGATCAGGCTGTGATTTTAGAGTATTGCATTATTCACGAGAGGGTTAGCTAGAGCTGAACTCCCTAAATAGAACCATGACTTAGCCATGAAAGCCCTTGCCCCTGGAGTGTAAAAACCTTACACCTGGCTTCTAAGAATATAGCTGACCTTAGATAGAGCTGACTTTGTCTCAGTTGTTTTATTGCCCAGCTCCTGCCAGTCTTTGTGTTTACATTCCTCTGTTTTGTATTAGAGTCATTAAGCATCCGGTAACCTCATTGTACCTTGCCAATGTGTCACCAAACTTCCCTATTTTCTTCTGTATAAAAAGTTTGATGCTCAATTTGACAAATTACATTCAGATTCAGCACACTCCCTTGTGTCCTGTCTGCATATCACCCTATTCTCACTGACTTTATGCCCATCTGTCTGAGACGATGATTCACAGGGATTGAGGGGGACCCACTGAGCCCCGTCCAGGCACAAACCAGCAGGAAGCATAGTGCCCCAAGAGAGCACAAGAATCTCAGAAGAAAGAACCATCCAGAGACTGCCCCAGCCAGGGATCCATCCCATATACAACCACCAAACCCAGACATTATTTCATATGCCAGCAAGATTTCACTGACAGGACCCTGGTATAGCTATCTCTTGTGAGGCTATGCCAGTGACTGGCAAATACAGAAGTGGATGCTCACAGTCATCTATTGGATGGAACACATGGCCCCCAATGGAGGAGCTAGAGAAAGTACCCAAGGAGCTGAAGGGGTCTGCAACCCTGTAGGAGGATCAACAATATGAACTAACCAGTACCCCGAGAGCTTGTGTCTCTAGCTGCATATGTAGCAGAAGATGGCCTAGTTGGCCATCATTGGGAAGAGAGACCCCTTGGTCTTGTAAACTTTACATGCCCCA
>NC_034600.1:67526946-67529596 GCF_900095145.1 Mus pahari | reverse complement strand
AATCAGAGATTGACTCATGCTCATACTCAGGAATCTCCTGGATGCATTAAGCTAAATGCTCTAATATATACAGAGGAGTGATTCAGACCCATGCTGGCCCTGCGTTTTATGCTTCAGTTACTGTGAGTTCATAGGTGTCCTAGTTAGTTGATACAGAGATTCTTGTCCTCCTGGTGTTGTCCATTGCCGCTGGCTCATATATTTTCCTGTCTTCTCTCCCATGGGGTGACCTCAGCTCTGAAGTGAGTAATTTCATGGAGACTTCCCTTTTAGACTCTATCTTTGTGTAATGTGTGGCTCCGGATCTCTGCATTTTTTTTTTTTTCTATCTGCTGCTTCTCTGATAATGCCTGAATGAGGCACTGATCTGTGAGCATAGCAAAATATCACTAGGACTCCTTTCATTGATATGTGTTTTTAAACCAGGCATGTTTGGCTTTACCTTAAGTCTCCAGGCTATCTAATCTCTGGTTCTTGGTCACACAAGCAGTGTGAGGTGTGGGTTCAGTCTTGTAGAGTGGGTCTTAATTCAATTGTTGATTACTCCCCCATACTGTAACAGGTGTTTTAATTAAGATTATCATGAATCTCAAAAAGGGGGTTGGACAATAGAATTTCAAACATGGTTGAGACTATAAGAGATTTCAGTACTTTTGAAGTTGGACTAAATACATTTTGCATTATGATGAATCCAGAGTCCTTTGGAGGTCTCGGAGTGAGATGTGGTGGCTTGATTGAGAATGTCCCCCTGAAGTATAGATATTCCAATATTTTGTTCCCAGTTGAGGTCACTAATTATGAAGAATCAGGATATGTCACCATATCGGAGGGAGTACATCACTCAAGGAAGGCTTCATATGAGAATTAATGCATGATTTCTTTCTCTGTGATTGATTTTGTTTTGTTTTGTTTTCACATTTAAGGTTTTTTTATTGAGAAGTATTTATTTCTATTTTATTAGATATTTTCTTCATTTACATTTCAAATGCTATCCCGAAAGTCCCCTATACCCTCCCCCCACCCTGCTCCCCAACCCACCCACTCTTTGTATTTGAGAATGCAGGCTCTCATCTCTCCCCAGCCACTATGCCTGTGGCTTGTTTTCTTCCCCCTACTAGGGTGCACTCTTACCTTTCTCAAACCCTGCACCCAAACAATCTGTCCTTTTAAATTGGTATTACCAAGCGCAGTACTTTCTTTTTCACAGAATAGATGCTCTAAAATCTAACTGCATGATTCTTGTAGGGCCATAAAAACTAGCTGTGAATAAGTTAAGATATGTCTGCTACATTGTGTGTGCGTGCATGTGTGTGTATGTTTATGAGCATAAAACATTCATTACGACAATGATTAAAAATAAGTTTCATTTTGTTTAAAAAAAAAATAGAGACTTAGTAAATGTGGTCTTTCTTGGAATAAATCCGAGTTATACAGACTTTTAAAGAAAAAGTTTATTCACTTTAGTGCTTCAAAACTTTAAAGCCGTGGGTAATACTTCCTTTTCTGGTTGATAGTCTAAGATGATGCTATCTTTTGAGAAAGGCTGCCCACCTTAAATAGCAGAGGATGTGCATCCCAGCAACACTCAACAAGACTCATTGAAAGCACGGGCTGGAGATGGAAAAGCAATTAACATGCTGGATTGTGATAATTACCCACAGTATGGAGGCCTCTCTAAGATATAGCTTCCACTGTGCCAGTAATAGAATTCTTTAAATGGTGATATATTTTTATAGACACAAGAGCATTCCCATCTCGACCTTGTCACTTACAGTGGATGGGGAAATAGACTTCCTTCACACCTTTTTCCATGCCTAAAATAAGGCACACTGTTGTTTTGACAACTTGTAATGCCACCTGAATGTTACCTTGAATCATGACTTAATCAGTCAGAACAAAGCAACATCTCATTTATTTCTGTTGTTGCTATTCATTGTAATGCAATGATTGCCAAGACACAAAACATTTAAATTGAGTTGTGATTAAAATGGAATGTAGGGACAGATGGCACAGTTGTCCCTTATTGCATAAGGTCAAGGTGATTCAAATTTCTATTTTCATGTAATGGAGCAGAATAGAAACCCATAACAGTTTTCACTCAAAGCAAACTTTATTTCTTAATAATTAAACTTTAGCATTGTGAGTTCCTTGTATTTTTATATTAAAATTTTTAATGGGCAATAAACAAAATGTTTTATATATGGCACATATATTGGTGGACCCACACCAGGGGAGTCAGGGTATCTCAAAAAACACGAGAGGTCTTCTTGTTGTAAACGCATGAGGCAGTTTAATGGTGGGGCCCTGGGCTGATGCCTACCCCACGAAAGAGGTAGAGGCATCGACCCTGAGACTCAAAAGCTAGGGGTTTTTATAGGGAGAGGATAGGGTGTTGGGGGATTTTGGGGGAACTTGGCGCAGCTTCACACAATTGGCTTGATTACAAGTCAGTAGAATAATGCATGCAGGTTGTAGCATCAACAAATCCAGGGAGGGTCAGCTAGACCCAGGCCACCAGATGGCCAATGAGTCAATCAAAAAAAAAAAAAAAACCAAACCAGTTCCTGTGTTTATGTCTATCCTTGGGGGCCACCCATCCTCAGGAATGTCCAAACAAGGGGCTCTCCTGGACATGCCTGGACTTGTTATT
>NC_034600.1:67474246-67526735 GCF_900095145.1 Mus pahari | reverse complement strand
ACACACACACACACAAGCATATATATATATATATATATATATATATATATATATATATATATATACACACACACCCATTATTTCTTTATATATGCAGACTTATGATTCAAAATTATAAATAAAGAAGTCTGAAGAATTATTTTTTTCTGGGATAATTTATGTTTGAAGCTCATCAACACCTACAGTGGAGGTATGGGAACATCAACCCACCTACAAATACAAAATTGTTCCTTTCTTGAAGAAATACAGGGACAAAAATGGAGCAGAGATTGAAGGAGTGCTGACCAGTGACCAGTCCAACCTGGGATCCACGCTAACAGCAAGCATCAAAGCCTGACAGTATTACTATGTTGTGCTTGCCATGCTAGGCTCCTGTCTTCAAAAATATCATGTGGAGAACATCCTGATACCAATCTATTTCTTGTCCATTCTGATGTGAGAAGGCTAGCTACCCAGAAGGCATTCAAAGATGTGAGATGTGGAGGTAAGTGAGCCCATGCATCTCTAGTTAAAATTTATATTACGTTTGCCTCAACTTGGGAATTGGTCAGTTACCATGGCAAGGTGTAGGATGTAGATAAGTTAACCAGGGAGACCATGGGCTAGGTTAAACAAAGTGACAATAAAATGTGCTTAATCACAATTCATAGATAAGTAAGAGAATTCCATAAAAAGCTAGGGTTAGATCATCATGTACACCACATTCAACAATCAGAATATACCCACTAATTTATTTCTTGTCACATTAGTTGTGCCTACAGCTTTCAAAGTAGGGCTCTTATTAAAGTACCTTATGGCTATTATATAAGCACCTGATCTCTCAGAAGGACATTGCATGGGCTTGTATTTATATTTCTGGCTCTGGTGCTCCTTGTCCCACCTTTACCCTTAGCAACAGTCTTTTTATAGAGGTGTTAGTGGCTGAAATCAGGCTAATGCCAAGTCCTGCTGGCCTGGGAGCCCTCTGCTCTTAGGGTGGCTGCTTAGTTCTTCTCAGCTCCATTATGGGCTTATATAAAAGATTTACCCTCAGAGGGCCTTCTTCCTATACTCATTACCAAGTCAACCTTTCAAAATTTAAGTTTGTATTAGGATTATTTATAAGAGATAACACAGAATGCTTATTCAGTTTCTCCCATTTCTAGCATCATTAATCACATGATCATCATTAAGAAAAAAAATGCAGAGATTTTAAATATTTTCAGGCATTGGTACCAATTCAAATTGGGCTCTGAACAGCTGATCTGTATTTATCATGGGGAGCCGAATAGGTTTACAATCGATTCATAAATTGGGCAATCATTGGGAGAAAATTGTGGTGGCTTGATTCAGCTGGACTTATTTTAAAACTCAGCAAATTTAGTAAAATATCCTAGAGTTGGCTATTATGTTCCACTTTGGTTGACAGAAGTAGTGAAGGAAAAAAAAAAAAACAATAACAGCAACAAAAATGTTTAAAAACATGTCAATATCACAGGACAGACAGATGTCCAGCTTTTTAAATCACCCATAGGCAAGAAGTAGTGTAAGGAAAGAGAAATGTTTCTCCCCAGTTATCAGTCACTGGGATCAGTGCAAAAGTGCCAGTCCACACAACACCTGATTTGGGAAAATGATGAAAATGTATCTTTTCCTTCGACTGTAGAAAACACACGTGATTTGAAATACCTTCTTATGAGAGGAACCATTAGACCTTGGTTGATCTGGCTATCCCCCTTTCCATTAATCCTGGCCTGAGGCAGCCCATCTGTGACCACACTGGCTTCTCACATCATAGGGGAAGGTTGGTTTCAAGATGCACCATTTCAAACTCAAAGTGGGAAATACCAGGAGAACTGTGTGACAATAGTTTATTGTAGGCCACATATAGTTGTGTTGATATATTACTATGGAATTATTGATGAGTGGTGTCCTACAGCTTGTTTTATTCATTGCACAGTGTTCGGGTGCAGGGTCTTATGGTAATTTGACTAATGTAAGCAATGAGGCTAGGAACATCCATATATAAATATCTTTGTAACAAATTGAATTCAATTTTTTGTAAGCATACCTAAACATGAAATTAAATAATAAAATTATTTTATTTTTATTTGTCTTGGAAACTATATATTATGACATATGTAATGGTGCGTAACAGCACCATAAGTTTTCATGACACTCTTGATATTTTTCAGATTCTGTTTTTATAATGTTTATCATTTTTCATATGTATTTGCATTTTCTCTTCTGTTGTTAAGATGGAGATTATTATTAAACATTAGATCTAGTTTTAGTCTGAATATATTCATGATTTTGTCTTTATAAGGTTTCTCTAAAAGAACATAATAATAGAATGTATATGTAACTAGTTTTAAAGATTTTATTTATTTTATGTATATGGTACACTATAGCTGTCTTCAGACACACCAGAAGAGGGCATCAATGGTTGTGAGCCACCATGTGGTTGCTGGCAATTGAACTCGGGACCTCAAGAAGAAGAGTAAGTGCTCTTAACCGCTGAGCCATTTTTCCAGCTCCCCACAAATAAAATTATTAAGAGGTGACTTATAGGGTGGGTTACAGGCTATCATTTAGCTAGTCCAACAATGTTTGCCTTCCTTTAGAAGAATTCAGTAGATGTTCAGCTTAAAAGATAGGATGTCATAGTAGTCCTACTCTTAGAGTCCTAGGGAATTGCTACACAGCTGCCAATGTTGGGACCCTAGAAAAGTATATTTCCATATTCACTTTTACACAAGTGAAATAATACCTCAATCACAGAATAGATGAATTTGTTCTTGAGAGTAAGGGCAAGCAGGTATAAAACAAAAGCCTCCTTCTTCCGTGTCCTCTTATTAAGGCTAAGCTAAAGGTTGTGGCCTAGTTTTAGGGCTTGTCTTCCCTCCTCTTAAATTTAATGAAGAAAATCCTCCATAACTTTGCCCAGCTATTTTGGTTTTAGTTGATTCCAGATGAAGTCAAGTTAACAATCAAGATTAGCCCTCTCCTTCTTGCCATTCTGTAATTTAAAATGAGGCTTAATAGATTGAAATCTAATTCATCATTTTCCTCAGAAAAATCTATGTATTGGTTCAGAGGAAATGTGTTTAACACTTTATACACACACACACACACACACATCTATTCCAGGCATCTAAATACACATTTTTTTAGAAGTCAAAGTTCCTAGATCATTTCACAGTGGCATGTAATGGTTTAATGACATTGTTGTTGTCTGACTCCTGTCTTTTTTATCTTTTCCCAGTTTTAATGAACTCAATTATTCGATGGGTGAAGAAGTTGTGAGTGTTGATATCATACATTATGGAGTAGAGATTTTCTAGCTATGCAGATGTCAAATTTTGTCTGGGCCCAGGCAAAAACAAAATGTCTGGTGTATATGGTGATCCATTATATGCATTGAATAACATTCTCTGATGTGTCATAGCTACTTGAGAATAGCAAAGACTACAGGATGTTGGTTTCCCCTTTAATAGGAGAATTTCCTGTCCTTGTGTATAAGTCAAAGTCGTATACATACTATGAATTGATCAGTTTTCTCATCATAATGGAGGTGGTAGTAATTAAAATATGACTGAATGTTTTAAAATTTATTTAAATGATGATAATAGAATTACCATTGCAACTTGGGCATATAATGAACATCATAAATGATGGTTGCAACTATTTATTTTATTTATTTATTTTATATAAATGTTTCTCATAGTTTAATGAACCAAAAGAACAAAAGAATAATTGGAAGAAAAATACAACACTTTTTAAAAGAATCATCGTGTAATTAAATGTTTGGAACCCATTATTACAGTTCTTTTAAGGAGAAAATACAATTTTTGATATTTTTGTCATATTTTAGGTGAAAGGGCATTCCTTTGAAAAATATATTTTATTAAGAGTCAAAGACCCACAATCATTGTCTAGTTAGAGTATAACATGCTATTATGACAAATCTATTTGTGGAATTACAGAATACAACACAGTGTAAATGTGAAATTTACTTGAGTTAATCAAGCTTCATTCACCAATAATTTTGTACAGAAGACTGATTTAATATGTTGTGTTTATGGATTTAGACTTGTCAAAGGAACCCTGTTTAGACTGAAGAATATGAATTGGAAATACTTTGTTCTTTTATATTAAATTGAATCTTTCTTGCATCTTTCCAAGACAATTCCTAGGTAGCTCAACACATGATTTTTGTCTTATCTTGGCTTGTTGTTGTTGTTGTTTGCTTGTTTGCTTGTTTTGAGCATGGAATTTTTTAAAATTAATTTATTATTATATATAAGTACACTGTAGCTGTCTTCAGACACACCCGAAGATGGTGTCAGATCTCATTATGGATGGTTGTGAGCCACCATGTGGTTGCTGGAATTTGAACTCAGGACCTTCGGAAGAGCAGTCAGTGCTCTTAACTGCTGAGCCATCTCTCCAGCCTGGAATTTTTTTTTTTTTATTCCAATCTTAGAGTTATTACTAAGCATGAAACCAATATCTACACACACACACACACACACACACACACACACACACACAGAGAGGGGGGGGAGAAGGGGGGGTATCAGGTTTATATGGTGTGAGCACGAAAAGCCAGCACTGCACATCACGATGTCTTCCTGTGTTGCTCACAAAACTTGGAGCTCACCAACTCAGCACTACAGGCTGTTCCACAAAGCACATACTTACTTTTCTCTGCCTCCATGTCACTAGTGTTACACTCACAGTTCCATAGTTACATTATTTTTGTGGGAATGCTTTGCTCTGAACTCAGGTCTTTGTAGTTATAAGAAAGCCACCTTGGTCATCTTCCAACTCTTACTTTTCTAAGAAACATACAAATGTTTTCATCGGTATCCCTCTTACAAAAATAATGCAGTAAAACTAATTGTTTTTAGCTGTATACGTTTTCATCCTTAAAAGAGTGTCCTTAGTTGAAATGTTATAATATATTCAGGCACATGTGTAATTGTTGCATTTAAATTGATAAAGAGGTTTTATTCTTCTATGTTACTTCTAAGTTACAAACTTTAAATGATAAATTGTTGTAAAGAATATTGACTTTATTTTTCAATAGGTTTATTTTATGAAAAATTGTTGGTGAATGTGAGTTTGAGGAATATAATAACCATTTTAATATAACAGAATCATAACCTATTTTTCTCAACACCACATACTTGTAACATTTTTTTTCAGTTGAAAGCTTGTATATGTGTTATTGATAAATGGATATAGTCTTCCTTAATAATTTCCATTTATTTCACTTGAGGTTAATGACTTCCACATGGAAATATATTTCCAATCCCATTATTATGCACTATGATTTGAAATCAGAATTTTCCCACCTCTAGAAAGTGGTGCTCTTTATTTCTTCAGATCTCTAATAGGTGTGGCTTTAAGACCCACATCCTAGCTCACTGGAAGCCATTCTTCTCCTAATTGCCTTTGAGCAAAAGATGAAACTCTCAACTCTTCCAGCCCCATGCCTGCCTAGACAGGGCCATTCTCCCACCTTAATGAATTGAACCTCTGAACCTGTAAGCCAACCCCAACTGAATGTTACTGAATGTTGTCCTTTATAAGAAAAAAAAAGTGTCTAATAGCATTTCTGAAGAACACAGGGATTTCATGTTGATTTCTGCAAAGGTCTAATGACTTTCCTTGTAATTTCTATCAACATTTTATCCATAGATCCTTCAGTTTTGCTCCAGCATATACTGCTGCATCACCTGCAAATATTATCATTTGAAGTTTGTTACTACCAAGTTCTGCTCTTTGTTTTTTATGCTGTTCCACTCTTGCAATCAACAAACTCAAGATTTGTTTATTTTGCATTTCCTATCATTTTATTATTGTTCAAATTAGCATGTTTCAGAAAGGTATGAAGACACTTGGGAGGCAGAGGCAGGGAGATTTCTGAGTTTGAGGCTAGCCTGGTCTACAAAGTGAGTTCCAGGTCAGCCAGGGCTATACAGATAAAAAAAGAAAGAAAGAAAGAAAGAAAGCTATGAAGATAATACTGTATAAACATTGTATATTTAAAACTGACAAAATTCTTTATTTTAACATGATTCTTTTTTTATTAGATATTTTCTTCATTTACATTTCAAATGCTAACCACAAAGCCTCCTATACCCTCCTCCTGCCCTGCTCCCCAACTCACGCATTCCTGCTTCCTGGCCCTGGCATTACCCAGTACTAGGGCATATGATCTTTGCAAGACCAAGGGTCTCTCCTCCCAATGATGGCCGACTAGGCCATCCTCTGCTACATATGCAACTAGAGACACAGCTCAGTAAAGACAGCCACTCTCAGACAATCCTTGGTAAAATAACTTGTGCACTTAATTCCCTGTGGACAAGGACTATATAAACCTTGAGGTGTGGGGTAAGATTAGGGGGGTAGTTGGTTTCTATTGGCTGTAAATAGGAAGCCGATAGGCCACGGAACTAGGATGGGACCAAATATTATTATTGTAGTAAAGAAAAATAGTAATAAAATGTTTCCCAATGGCATTCTTCTTTACAACTAAATCAGTGCATTGTTCAGCCACTCTCAAGTGGTCTATACCTGTAGTAGATGAAAACTAGTAATGATATTACCATGTTGGACATGTACAGAGTGACACAACCATAAAATACTTAGTCCTGATTCTCCTGCCACCTCTCCTCCCACCTCCATCAGACCTGTGGATCCTGAGCCATACAGGTAAATTTAACTTACTCCACCCATATTCCCTGGTCAGTGAATCCCCTGGGGCAAGCCAAGCTGCCCCAAGCATCCTGCTAGTTTAGGTTAACTTCCATACTCCTGCCACCTCTCTATCTACCTTCACTGGACCTGCAGCTCCTAAACGATACAGACATGAAGTTCTGGAACAATACAGTCCAAGGAAAACCATCAAAGGCCTTCCACACCAAGATCATTGAGTTTCATCCCCTTCTCAATACCCATTATACCAGGAACATCCAAGGACATAAACCATCCAGATAGATAAAGGCCCCCAAAGGAGCACAATCAACAAAGGCCAGGGCAATATGACACCTTCAGAGGAGAGCTACTTTGCTAGAGCAAGCCCTGAATATACTAGCATAGCCAAAACAAAATAAAATGGCATTAAATCCAATCATGCAATGATGATAGAGTCCTTTAAGGAGGAAATCAATTAATCCCTTAAACACAAGAAAAAAATATCAAACGGGTAGAGATTTTTTTTCTTTTTATTGGATATTTTCTTTATTTACATTTCAAATGTTTTCTACTTTCCAGGTCTCCCCTCTTGAAACCCCTTATCCCATCCCTCTGCCCCCTGTATCTATGAGGGTGCTCAACCAACCACCCAGTCTTCTTACCCTGGCATCCCCCTATACTGGAGCATCAAATCCCTTCAGGCCCAAGGGCCGCTCCTCCCACTGATGTCCAACAAGGCCATCCTCTGCCAAATATGTGGCCGGCACCATGGATCCCTCCATGTGTATACTTTGGTTGGTGGCCCAGTCCACGGGAGCTCTGGGAGGTCAGGCCTATTTACACCGTTGCTCCCCACCCCCCATAGGATTGCAAATCACTTCTCCAACTCCTCCATTTGGGACCCTGTGCTCAGTCCAATGGTTGGCTGAGAGCATCCACCTCTGTATTTGTCAGGCTCTGGCAGAGCCTCTCAAGAGACAACCATATCAGGCTCCTCAGGTAGAGATCTTTAAAGAGGAAACAGATAAATCCCTTAAAGATATACAGGAAAATACAATTAAACAGGTGAAGGAAATAAATACAACTATGTAAGACACAAAAGTGGAAATAGAAGCAATAAAGACAATGCCCACTGAGCGAATCCTGGAAATAGAAAAACCTAGGGAAGAGAACAAGAACAAGTGATGCAAGCATCCCCAATTAAAAAATCCCACCACATGATAGTCAAAACACAAAATCTACAGAACAACAACAACAAAAAAGAATATGGAAAGCATCAAGGGAAAAAAAGGGAAGGTAATGTAAAAAGGCAGACCTATGAGAATTTTACCCAACTTTTCAACAGAGACTCTAAAGCCTGGAAGGGCCTGGACAGGTGTCTTACAATCCCTCCCCTCATACCCTCCCCCCAAAGGTAACATTGAGTACTACGCCCAGCAACATGCTCATCATCACAGATGGGTACAGCAAGGTATGTCAAGACAAATCCAAATGTAAACACTATCCATCCAGAAATCCAGTCTATCATAAAGTATTGCAAGGATAACTTCAACTCAAGGAGGATAAGTAGAACCAGGAAAATAACAATTTCTGTTTATTAATATCTCTCAACATCAGTGGACTCAATTCCCCAATGAAAAGGTAGAGGCTAACAGAATGGAAGCAAAAACAGGAAATACACTTCTGCAATAAAGATAGACATAAGTTCCAAGTAAAGGACTAGAAAAAATGTTTTCCAAAACAGACAGGAAAAGCAAGCTGGAGTAGCCATTCTGATATTTAAATTTAAGGGGCAGTGAACTTCTGAGATGACACTCCCCTGGGCAAGGGGCAAACCTAAAATGACACCCAGTGTGGCACCATCTGGCCTAGGTGGGAACCAAGCCAAAGATGACCCATACATAGTCTGGTCCAACGTTTTCCAGATATGGAACAAGCCGGAGACTACCCCTGTCTGGTGCCAAGCAGACTCTGGCAAGCAAACAATGCTCAAGATGTCTCTTGTCCAGTGCCATATGTCATAGGCGAGACATAGCACTCCTGAGACCACTCCTGAGATGATGTCACACACCCAGAGAACCGGAGAGAGACAATACGATGAGCAAGTAAGTGCTAGACAAATGGAAGGAAAAGAGAAGCAGAAGAATGCTTGTATAATAAAGAGAAGCAGAACTGGAGGCTTCTGTGTAGTGAGGTACAGCCTGATGCAAATAGTTGATAATGCCATCTAAGTCCATCTAATGCACAGGTCCTGGTCTGTGCTGCTACTAAGGACCATAACTGATCCATAGCTCTGCAGCAGCAAGGGCCTGTTACCATCCAAAGCCAGGCAGATATTCCTGGTCTGGGCTGCCACCAGCGGCCATGTTGATGTCTAAGGGCTATGTAAAACTGGTCCCACCCCTTGCCTGGGCATTATGGGAGAGCTGACCCCTCAAACACTTTAGAGTAGGATATCTGTCCTGGTCCCACAAGTTCTGCAACACTTGGGAGAACAGGCAAGCTGCCCCAAAGGCATAAGATTAGGAGAGCTGGCCCTGCTACTTATATTCTGTAAGGTAGCAGGGGCCAGGGATAGATGCCTACTTAACTGTCCCTTGACACCCCACCCGTGTCAGGAAGCTGTTCCTGTCCTTCCCCTGCTGCAGCACACCAAAGAGCTGTCGATATGCCTTGCTTGGCCAGCACAGTAGAGCCTGGCCCTGACAGAGTGGGCTGGCCCTGAGGGCATGCCAGTGGGAAAGTTGTCTCTGCCCCTTGCCTGCTTTGGTATTGGATAAGCTAGTTGGGGCAGTGCTGGAGAACTTGCCCTGGCATTATGGGCACGGGAGACCTGGTAGGCTGAGCAGCTCAGATACTCCAGACCCATATCTAGTGCTTTGAACTTACCCAACATCTACTATCAATGAATTGCTGGAGCTTGTGCAGGGACTGGTCCTACAGATCCAAAGCTGCAGGATCTCCATGACCCAGGGCAACAACAGGATACTTGAGAGCAGTCCCAGTGAGTATCCAGTATTGAGAGTGAAGCAGAACCCAGAAGACTCCAACTAGACTAATGACCCATTGCAAATGACATTTGTAATCAAAGAAATGTGGACAAAGTGTATACTGTGGAGCACAATGTGATTTTGCAGTGAGAATTGTGTTTGTCAGAGGAGGTTGCAATGACATAGGGTGGGTACGAGGGGATGGAGAGTTGAGGGGGATTGAAGTGCACAATGTGAAATTCTCAAAAAAACAATAAAAAGTTAAATAAATAAAATGAGAAAAAAATGAATGGATTTAAAAGAAACCATAATACATTCACTTTGCCTTACATGATCCTGTTGACATTTCAAGAAAATGAGAAGTTTAAGTTTTATTACAAATTCTAATTTTTAGGTTTGTAGTTTGATATTTATGGATTATTTTTACTGGCATTGAGTACCAGTCTTTGGTATAGATGATATTGCATTAATCTGCAGAATTTAAGGTTGCCTTTCAAATACTTAAAACAGCTCAGTAATGTTGGTTGGTATACAATTGAACATCTGCAATTAAATTTTATGGCAAGTGTATTTACTCAAGTTATATGACTTAGTGATAAATGTATCTTCAGCTAGCGACTCCAAGCCTCTACAACCCTCAGCAGGGCTGGAAGTTATCTGAAAATCTTGTGACAGATTTAAAGTGGCATTACGAGAGTTTTTTTATAAAACAAATTGTTCACGGCATTTGTTTCTTTAGTTGTTAACTACTGATATATTTTGAGGACCCAAAAAGTCTGTGCAGAAGAAATTGAAGGCTTGCAACCTGACACCTATGTCCTCCCGACTTATGGTTTTTAAAATAATCATTTGATTTACCAAAGACTTGGGAGCCCGATGCTAGGGTGAAAGTTTGCTAGCTCACAGAGGCAAAGAGAAAGGGAGTAAGGGATGATGGGATGGGGGATTTGTGGAGGGGTAACCAGGAAAGGGGATATAATTTGAAATGTAAATGAATAAAATGATTAATTACAAAACAAAAACAAAAAAACAAAAACAAAAACAAACAAACAAACAAAAAAAGAGGCAGAGAAAACACCCAGCTCATCTTCTGCCTCCACCAACATCTCTGAAGGAAAAAGCCACTTCTCCCCTCCTTATAAACCCTCCCATCTGAAGGTCCCTTTCTATCTCCTGTGCTTCTCTCTATCCATCTTCCTGACTTTCTCTCAGTCTCCATGTTTTATTCCTATGTTCACTCTTTCTCTGCCTCTGGCCCATGCTTAACTTTATTCAATCTTGTTTGTAGTAAACAGAAAGCTCTCAGATTAAATGTGTGGGCTTGGGCTGAGCCACATCACAAGGAGACAGGATTTTCCAATATAGAATCTTCAGGTTTACAGTGTGATCCAGCAACACCACTGTGAGTTTCTTTGTAAGCTTTAAACAGACCAATGTCTTCTTATTCCCTTTAGACATGTTTCCATTTTGTATTTTTTTGGAATAAAATTTAGAGATTACTTACAACATTTACTAAGTGTGCAGAGAAAATAAACATATGAATGAATAAGAAGGTTAACTTGGATAGGTGACACAGACTTGGTACCTTTCTGTTGTGGAGAGCCCTGGGGATAATTAGATTTGATGTTAATTCTGTTCTCCTGTGAGTGGTTGCGAACAAGGAATGAGTCAGCACTCAGGTGATTTCCCTTTAAACCTGCTTCCCATTTTAATCTGTAAAATAAGGAAAGCTGAGGATTGGGCAGATAAAGGGAAGGTGGAGCAGAAGGTTGGGAGAGAGAAGAAGGAGAAAATGAAAGAGGTAGAGTATACAGAGGAGGAGGAGGAAGAAGAAAAGCAGAGCAGAAGCACATGGCCTGGAGAAACTGCAAGTTCTAAGGGGTCTCATAGATGTGGGAGATGGTAGTGTAGCAGTAGATCTGCTCAGTCTAGGTGCACAGCATGTATTCATATTAACTGAGTTGTGTTTTCATTGCTGGGGCATATTTGGGTTGGGGATTTACTGCAACATCTTCCCAAACTAACAGTATTAAGTGTGTTCTTCACATTAAAAAAAATTACTATAATTTATAGTAAGTTTTTAAAAATGTAATTGCAGTCAGTGGGATGCTTAGTGCTGCACGTTTATATTGGATCCAAAGCAATAAAATGAGTTCAATATTCATGTTAAATTTGTTCTTTAATCAACACTTTAATTCTGAGTGTTCTTCTCTGAAGTTTGTAGTCATGTCTGAATAAATCAAGTATGTTCCTGTTGTGTAACAGACTTCTCCTGGCAAGATGCAAATCACATATATCTCTTTCATGCTGTATAGGGAGTCTACAACCAAACCAAATAAATACAAATCCTGTGTGTATGACTTAGTGAGCCAGTGAGTTTTCTTGGGGGAACAGAAACCACTCAAAGGCAGTTGCATTATGAAAGGTCACCTGAGCAAGGGTGACCTGGAACACACTGCACAACTTGTAGTCAGCTCAGAGGTTGGAGAGATTTGGGTTTTGTTTTGGGGTGTTTGTTTGTTTGTTTGTTTGTTGTTTTCCCCAGTTGCCTCAGAATGTCTTAGCCTCTCCCAGGCAGCTCAACTGCTCTGTTTCTTCTGTACAGTTCAATTGGTCACTGATCCTTACAGTGTAGGACCCCCCTCGTGAGGAACTCTCTTGGGTCCTCAGGTCACAGGAGTCAGGGCATCCCAGAGAAACAAGTCAGAGAAGCCTTCTTGATGTAAACACAGGAGGTACTTTAATGGCAGAGCTCTGGGTGGACTCGTATCTCACGCAGGAGACAGAGGAAGTCGACCTCGTGGCCTGAAAGCTAGGGGTTTTTATAGGGGGAGGGGGAGGGGCTAGCAAGAATTGGCGCGGTTACCTGTGATTGGCTCATTTAAACGTACACATTTGCAGGATGATACCTGCAATGGCAGGAATGCTAGGAGACCTGAGGTTAGAGGAACATTTGTTTCAGTCCCAGGAATGTTCCAACAATTGCCTGCCTGGGCGTGCCCAGGCTTGTCTCACTGTGCTCTCCGCCTCAGGCTTCCAAGCTTACAAACAACTATTTCTCTGGACAGAAGTTGCATGAATCCCAGGCCTTAAATTTCATTTCTCTACAACAGCTTGCTGGGCTTCTCAGAATCCACATTGCAGTCTATCTGCTCCGAGACTAACTCTCAACAGTCTGTACTTGCTCATCTGCTCTTGCAGAAAGAGGGCCCTAACTGAATATGTTCCATTCCAGGAATGTTATTAAAAATAATTTAGTTGTTTACTTCCTGTCTCCATGAACTCCCTTGTGTGACAGAATGTTTCAATCAATCGCTAAGGAAACAGATACACAACAATCCCAGTACTGCTCCAATTACCCCCAGGTAACCTATCAGTGCTACTGGAAAGTTTTAATATACTTTGTGGGTGAAAAATACTCAGACTCAAGATAACACATTGGGAATAAAATCTGGAGTTTAGAATAAAATTAAAAAAAAAAAAAAGAAAAGAAAAGAACACATCGGGAGGTTTCAAGATGGGCACTGCTCTTTGCAATGGTTTCCATGGTAGAATCTTTTATCTATAGCTATACAGTGAGTGCTATGTACGTGACATTCAACATATTTTTATGCATTACTTTATGTTTAGAACATTTATACTCTTCACAAAAATGACTGTACTAGAAGATAAAATGCACCAGGAATGGGTAGATAACGAACCATTTCTGAGAGTGAACTTCTTTCTTGTGACTGCCATTTCATTAGCTAGAACTTAAGGTAGCTCATTTACAATGATGGCTGTGGATATAGGCCAGTATCTAGATGACACTGGAGTCGTCATCACATATCTTCACTGATGTCATTCTCTTTTCAGTGAATCTCACTTAGCAGCTCTGTACATACATTTCTGGTGTTACTTATAAATATATTGAGACACGAATGGTGTGACTTGACCAACTTAAATACTGATACAGCCAAGACATAGATTAGTGTAATGTACAATTTTGATCCACTGTTATTTTAATATATTCAGTATATTTATAAATTGTACATTTACTTTAATAGTTATGAAAACAAAATGGTATGTATGGATACTTTGTAAGTTTTTTTTGTAAGACTCTTAATTTTTGTTTAATAATTATTTGCAATTGTTGTACATGTTCTCAACATCAACACCATTCCTGCTAGAAGCTCTCCCTGATCCTCCTGCTTGGCAACTCTCAGATTCAGAATTTCCTCTTTAATGGTTATCTTTACATGTATATGCAGCCATATATGTAATGAATTCAGTTCATTCAGCTAGGCTCTTACTTACAAGTGGCAATGAAATACTTAGGATTATCTCTATGGGAGTACCTTCCTGGAAGAGAATTTTTTTCCTCTTTTGGAATTCATTGTTCACGTTAAATCCAATCTAAGGGTAATGAGACATAGTCCTGTCCATATTAGCATATTAGCTGGTGTTCTCAATGAGATGCTCATGAGAATTTGTGCATAAACTTTTCTGTAATATATAGCAGACTTAGTTGCATAGTAGACATTTGGTCTGGCTCATTCAATCTAACACCCTCTATTCTATAATTTTTCCCCTCATCTAGATGTAGGGGTTGCATTGAAGATGTTACATTGGAGACTTAAGTTGAAATGTTCCCAAATGACTTATTCTCTGACTTTTGACCCATCATAGAGTATGTCTACAGTAAATTCTATCAATTAAAAACACAAAACAAACAAACAAAACAAAGAAGAAATGTCTCTGATGAAAGGTGAAAGCTATTCTTACCTAAGAATTTTTGATGTTTTTGTAATTATGATAATTATTTATATTCACTCTTTTCTATCTTAGTAGAGTGCAAACAATGATGCAAAATTTTAATCCTCAAGATTTCCTTATTATTTTCTTCAGAAAGCACTTTGCTCCCCTTTTCTAAATAAATTTTCTTCTTTTCTATTTTTCCATGTTTATTATATTTCAAAGAATAATACCATGTTTACAGGTTATTTAAAATAATTCAGAATAAATATTTCCAAAACATTTTTTAATAATTTTATGAAATTATCCACAGCAATTGGCAGATTTTCCCCTGTGTATCCCATCTCCCCTTGCAGAAATGATCATGGTGCTATTAACGCTTCTTATGTTTGTCATACAATATACTGAGTGGCTCGCAAATAAGATCAATTCTCATCCTTCTATTTCAGTGGAGAATATGCAAAGAAAAGTACATGAAATACACCTGAGACATCCAACATAAATTGAGACAGATCTGTTGAAGAGTAAATCAAACATTTTAAATTGTTAGTAAAATACCTAACTTTAGATAAAACTAGCACAGAATGTCTTCATTCTGTTTGATATTTCAGAAGAAACCAGAATGAAATATAGATGAATAGATGGGAAAAATTATAATTTACATGTTCATACCTGAGTTTTCCATTGTAGCAGTTGTAGTTTGGCTGAGTCGTGATAAACTACTGATGGGATGAATTATAGGGAACAGATCAGTGATGAGCAGTCACTGCACATGGTGGGAAGGTTAATGGATTTTGTTGATGTAGGCACAGCTAATGCTTTTTGCATTTTCAACCTGAGACAGAGATGAATCAAGTGCATTTTCACATGATTAAACTTTACTTGTGGTTTATGAATGTGTCTTGGATGCACAGTGTTGCACGTGGATAGCCACATACAACAAGCTAATTAAGAGTCCAATTTGTTTATTTGAAGATAAACATAAACTACAGTGTACCAACTTAGAAAGCTCCACGTCCTTTTCAGAAGTAGTTTTACACTCTGTAAATCACAAGTTTGATAAGCTAGTTTTTCTAGTTACTAATTGTTCTCTTTTCATATTGTTCATCTCTACTGAAACAATATGGAATTTATTAAACAAATAGATCAGGGCATAACATTATCTATAAATTGTACAATAAAATATTCTTGCTGGGATTTAATTCTGTTGACTGTCTATGGAGACTAACAAACACTATGCAATATCATGCCATACTTTACATAACATACTCTGATGTGTGTTGATGAGAATAAATCCTGTGTAGTATAAGTATTAGAAGCCAGTAAGATGAATTGATTTAATAATATATCATTTTAAATTATTTTAACTGAAATATAGTTATATCATTCATTCCTGACTTGTGTGGCTTCTCCATCCCTCCCAAGTACTTTCCCTCAAACCTTACCTATGCTGCTGACTCAAGATCAAGTATGTAACCTGTTGCTCTTTGGTTAGTATTATTACACACACACACACACACACACACACACACACACACACACACACAATTTGTGTGCACATGTGCTTATGTGCATGTACATGCATATACAAGACTACAAACACACCCCTTTGACCCTGTTTTTTTGTGTACCTCTGGATCAGGACTGCCCTTGCTAAATTGAATAAAAGATATGGGACACATCTTTTGGAAAAGTTATTAGTACCATTATGCAAGACCAGCATTTTTTTTTTACGGCATTTCAAAATTTATCATTACACCCACAGAGAAGTCATAACTGCCACTTCTCCTCAAAAAAAGTCACTCAGATCAAATGCAGAACATCAGGAAATAAAATAACTAGACAAAATGTAGAGAATCAAGAGAGGTTTAGGAGCTCAGTGACAATAGATACATCTATTTCTCAACTCCTATATCTGCAGTTCAAGGAACATCATAAAAATTGTTTGGGAAGATTTTTAAGAGTCACAATACCCAGATGACTTCCGGGAAACAGTTTCTCCTATAAATAGCTGCCTAAGCAAGATGATGACAATGGTAACACCAGTAGCCATATTAATGTACAAAGGGGGAAAACCTCATAGCGTCCTTTCTCTTAAAAAAAAAAAAAAAAAAAAAAAAAAAAAAAAAAAAAAAAAAAAAAACATAATAAGCCCAGGCAACTAATGAGTATCTGGAGAAGGATAATTAGCCTGTCCCAGGGATGAGAGCCATTAGAGTTGTCCAAATCAACTTGATGTCCAGAAGTCTTCAGAAATAATATTATGTTCTAGTTTTGTTCTGTTTTTGGTTATCTTTATTAGTGATTGACATATACAAGCATCAGACAAAACATAGAAAGAAACACACTGGAAACATGAAAGATTTTGAAATATAGCTTAAGTATATTTAGAGGCCTGAACCAAAAAATAAAAATGTACTAGAAATCTAATATTATTAGTGGTTGCTGACACCCCCAAGTAGAAGTAGCAAATGATACAAAACCACAAAGGGTTCACGTTTTGCACAACACACCATCGCCAACCTCTGGTGTCTCAGAGCACAGAGTAAAACTCTGCACGTGTTTCTCAGAAGGAAATAAATTACAACATCGATGTATACTCTAACATGTTTCCCATAATTACTGTGGAAGGAAGCAATCATGCGGAAGTTCTCTATCCACCAGCAGGACAAAAATAAGTGGATTTTAAAGCTAGACAGAAACTTATACTTAGAAATGAGATGATAATTAAAAATATGGCATGCTTAAGCCCTTAGGAACATTCAACTGAAGACATTCATGAATAAAATGCATCATTGTGGACAAATATAATGTACACAGTGTAATAGTTTAATATCAAAGTTTTAAAATAAATCAATATTTTTACTCTCAGATTTACTTCATATTCTTTTCCAAACTTAGAGTTTTTAATGTATTTTTATTTCAAATTAGTTTATTTTTATTAAAATATACTATGTGTATGTCTTTATGCAGCTAATACTGGTACTATTATACATGCATACAATGTTTAAAAATTTCCTAGACATGATAATCATTTATGGATCTCCTAAGAACAAATTGTATGTGTTGAGAATAAAACGTTTCTACTCAGTTTGAAGTACAGTAGAGATCATTTTCTCAATATTTAACACCATGTGCTATATAAAATGCACATCTAATTTTTGTTCTTCAGTTGGGAGAACTCAACTCTGCAATTCCTGGTCTGATTGCAAATTTTTCTACTCTTATATTCTGTGAAACTGGTTTGATAGTACCCAGGAAGGAGTGAAGCCATTTATTCTTGTTGTTTTACAGCGGACATTTTTAGTTAAGATAATGACTTATGTTTCCACTCGTTGATGCAAATCCAGGATCTCATTTTTGTTTTTTTGTTTTTTTTTATTTTAATAAGTGACATAAACATTCCATTGTCTATGAATATCACACATTTAAAAAATTTTTATCTTTGAAGTTATAACATAAATAGACCATTTATTTCTCTTTTATTTTACTCCCCTTAAATGTGTCCACATAACCCAACTTATTCTTTTCAAATTTATGGTCTCTTGTTTCATTAATGGTTGTTAATGAATTATAGCATACCCAATCTGTATAATGTTTGATTGTGGTCATTTCCGAAAATATATAAATAAAATTCTCTCTGTGTGTGTGTGTAATACATTAAATTAGTGATTACCAACAAATTTGATGCTGTATTTGAATTTAGACTAGGAAATCATATCAGATATTGTGTTTCTCCCTGCTCTGTGGATCATCTGCAGATACAATCCATCAGGGCAGTGGGAGCAGAGATCACCAGTGGGGGAGAGGCATGGGGTTGGGATTCAGAAGCCTGTGAATACATGTGGTGAAAGACCACACTGGGCGAGCTGTCAGTAGGCACATCAACTTTACATCAACTTGTAGGCTTATAAAATTTGGGGGGATTTTATATCAACTTGAAAGCATATAAAGTTTTGGGGACTGAGGGTAGGAACATCTAGAATCCGCAAATGTCATTGGCTGACCAAGAATGCCTCATTAGCATGAAGAAGCATTTCAGAAATCTCAGATGCTGGTCAAACTGGTTTTGTCAGGAGAAAGAAATTTGGTCCTATAATCTAATTAAGCCGATCACTTAGAGGTGTATTTAGGGGCAATATAAGGTAAGAGAAGAAGAAATCCTGCTATTGGAGGGAGTCTCCCATAATGTGCTGAGCCCAAAGCTTATCCAGTCATGGTGGGCTTGGTGAGTTTTCCCACAAGTTTATAAGATTTTATTCTCATTCATACTAAATATTTTCTTATAATTTACAATATGTTGAGATTTTACAGTTTTTAATTTCTAACTTTCTGTTCACATGCTCGTGAAAACTGACACTCGTTAATTTCCACTTAAAGGCACAAGTTGTCTTACTCATATTTCTGAGAATTCATTGGCTTAAGCCAGAAATCAAATATAACAATGAACTTTCATGAAGCAGATAGTATATGTCAATCGTTAGTAAATGTATTTGATTTTCCTATGGACTTATTACATTGTGTGTTCTTTGACTTTTTCAGAAATCATTTGAATTGCCTTGCAAAAGAGCACCAATATTAATGAATTATGAGGTAAGAATATGATACGAACTGTAGGTTTGTTAAGCTTTCGTAGTATAAGAATGATGTAACCATAATTTATATAGAGTTATAGCTGAATAAACTTTATTTATACACATTGAATTTTAATTTCACCAACTGAATGCAATTCATTCCTATTTCTAATAGTGTTTCAAAATTATTTTAAAATATGTAATATTTTGTTAACTTCTGAAAAATCAATGTACCAAGGTGTGTTTGAGAAGTTCTGTTCTGTGTCTTCATATTTTACTAGCTGACAGTTGAGCAGTTGAAGGGGTGGAACAGGAGATGGATAAAACTGGAGCACAGTATATAAAATAAAATATACCATATGAAAATAAAAACAAAACCGAAACAGACTCATTTTTTAGGTGTGCTTCCTTTAGTTGATAATGACGTCATTGATATACTTTTCATGTAGCTATCTAAGAAACATGGAGTACATATAAGTATTTATTTTTAGGGTATTGAGTTAGTAAGGAGGAAGCAACCATGTAATATATTTTGAGGAGATCTAGGTATTGAGGTTGTCCATTATTACTTTGCTTAGTACCCTTGAATTAATATTTTTAAAATATTGATTATAAGATATAATTTATATTACTTTTTTAGATTTTAAAAATAACTTTCTTTTTATTATCATTATTGTTTTTATTGAAAAAAATTATACAAAGTGGGAAGGAAAACACAATGCTATTTATTTATTTATTTATTTACTTACTTACTTACTTATTTACACTCCAGATTTTATTCCCCTCTTGGTCTACCCTACCAGGTCTCTAAACTCCCTGGGGTCTCCAGCCTCTTGAGGGTTAGGTGCATCATCTTTGATAGAACCCAGACCAGGTAGTCCTCTGCTGTATATGTGTTGGGGGCCTCATATCAGCTGGTGTTTTCATTTTTTCTAAAATTTATTTTTGTAAAACACTGTGAAAAAATATAGTTATATAATCGTATGTCATAAAATATGAGGTTTTAAGTCTTATAACACTTTTAGATCTTCTAGGAGGTTATCTTAAGCACAATAATAAAAAAATGTAATGGTAAAATTCGACGAAGCTGTTAAAGTCCCTCTCATTAAACTGTACATAAATAACACTTTGGTGACTTCAGTTCAGATATATTTTCCTAAATCTTGGTTAGGCTCATAATTTTTGCTAGTAACATTATAGTAAGATTTCTTATGAAGGAATATACAATTATTTACAGGTTTTTAAATAATGTTCTGTTATTATTCAGGAAACTAACATTAATTTTGGAATAATATGTTTAACTATTTACACAGTAATTCTCAAATGCAAACATTGAGGGACTTATATGATAGTCTATGTTAAAGGGATTGTTAATGTTAATTTTAGAGTACATATGTAAAATGTAAAATTTTTGTACTATGTTTCATTTTTTCTTATGTTTATTAACTGAGTATTAATTCATATTTTTGAAAGATATACCATTGCAAACATTAAGAAGTATTTTGCCTTAGTTGCTGCTTCCAAAATCTACTTTTACAAATATTTATTAATGGTTTATAATTTTGTTTGAGTGCATGGATATTTGAACATGAGTGTGGATGTCCACATATGTCAGAAGTGGGTATCTTAGCCCTTAAATTTATACTTACAGGTATGTGTGCCTTGCCCAAGATGCCATGTGGGAAGGCAATCCAATATTGTGCAAGACAATCAAGCAAATCCATATTTTATCCTTTAGTGTAGAGAATGAATGTGATTTTAGCAATAAACGATTTTATAATATACAGATTTAAATATTGAATTATGTGAACTCATTCTAATCATAATTAGTTATAAATATTGTTGAAAAGTCATAGCGGGTAAAAATAACATTAAACGAATACACACTGGTGTTATAATTGGTTATTAGAGTTTTCTTAATTCTCAATATCTTTCATTGAAATTAGATTTTCCTTTCATACAATACATCCTGACCACAGTTTCTCCTCCCTCCAACCCCCCCACCTCTCCCTGATCCCACCTCTTTCCTCCCAGATGTATTCACCCTCGTTTCTCTTAGGAAAAGAAGTCTCCAAAAGACAACAACCAAATACTATAAATACTATAAATACTATAAATAATAAAACAAAGCAAAAGCTCTCATACTGAGACTGGATGGCAGGAGGAGGAAAAGAATCCCAAGAACAGGTAAAAGACTCAAAGGAAAAAAAATGCTTCCAATGTTAGGAGTACTACCGAAAATACCACAAGTACAGCCATGACACATGCTCAGAGGACATGGTGTAAAATTATGCAGGCAGATGCCTCAGTGAGCCTATGTGAGCTCTTCCATTCCCTCTGACTCTCACCGTTTTTCTTGCCCCTCTTCAGGGGAGTTCCTGTTCTGTATGTAGTCTTAGTATCATCTCTGAGATTGCTTTCCTTCCTTCCTTCCTTCCTTCCTTCCTTCCTTCCTTCCTTCCTTCCTTCCTTCCTTCCTTTCTTTTTTACAATTTTCATATTATTTTGCTTTAGTGGACCAGATAACACCCAACTTTCGCACATACATACATATGCCACTGAGCTACACACCCAGCTAGCATCTTTTTTTATTTCTTTTTTTTCTTTTCTTTTCTTTTCTTTTCTTTTCTTTTCTTTTCTTTTCTTTTCTTTTCTTTTCTTTTCTTTTCTTTCTTTCTTTCTTTTTTCCTTTTTTTTTTTTTTAAATTACCCAGTGTCTAGTTTTTACTGAGAAACCACTACTAGATGTCAGGCAACACTATTCCCCTGAGTAGTGAGAGTTCTGGATGGCTGCAACTTCCCTCCATCATTTATAACTGTCTTTAAAATGTAGTTCTATATGTTATATGTCTATTAATGTTATTATTTTAAAATTACATCTTATGATCTTCTCTTTCTGAGATTCAGTTGCTGGCTGAATATAGCTCCCTATAAACATGACTTGAGATGTTAACTTTAATCTGAACATTAGAAATGTCAACACTGGGTAGTTTTGGAAAATATATAGCTACATAATTATAATCTCATTATAGTTTTGTATAATCCAGCTTTCACTAATGAACTAATTAATGTTAGGCTTGGCAACAAAATATAAGGATGCAATGAATCTGATTAAATTTTTGGGTCACCTTAATTTCTCCAAGTCCACCTGTTGCCACCAAAAGAGAGAAAGAAATTCATATATACTTCAGTGTAATGCTTCATAACAGAAAGATAAACTAAAGACTCAATTATCAATAACTTTATAATTAGTTATATTAAAAAGCAATTAAGCTACTTAAGTTTATTGACATAATTACGAAAATTGCTTTGAAAATTTCTTCCCTTTATATCAAGTGTTAGTTTTGGTAGAGGACACCAGTGGTCTCAAAACATCAGTAGTGATTCAGATTTTAATGTTTATTATAATTATTGTGGTTCTGATAATGGCATTATCATTTCTTTTTGGTGGGAAATCTGTGTGTAAATTAAAATGTTTCCGTAAAGTAAGGTATAAGAAACACATTAACATATCTGATTCCAGTTCACTGGACCTGTGCTACCAGAGCAACATCAGATAATTGTAATAGAGCATAGCATGAATATACGGACATAGACAAGATTTGTGTCGATTTACACTAGGTCTATGGAGGCAAAAAATGCATGTCAAATTGATGACTGAAAATGCTAACAATCTACACAATTTATGAATGACTTCAGTAGAAGATTCTGTTTTAGAATAAGTTTTTATTAAATCCATTTTCTAGTATGAATTTAATATGTAATAAATATTTACCAATATGCTTATAGAATCAGAAATTTGTCTCTTCTAAGTCATTTGAACCACTTGTAGCTATTCTATGTACATTCCATTGACCTTGAGGTTCTTCCAGATTTTCTTGACTATTGTCTGTAGAGGATTATTCACTAATTTAGTAATCATACTGCATAAGGATTTACATCAAGAACAAGTACTGTTGCTGAATTTACGCTAAAGGGTTTTTCTTGGATAATTCAATTTTAAGACATTTTTATTTCCTTATAACTCTCCTCTCTTTTATATCACAGTATAATTAACTTGCATTAAACCTGTCCAGAAAATAACCTATTTCATAACATAAGTACTCTATTTCAGTAAGGATCCAGATATGAGCATAGGAAGAAATAAAGCTTCTCTCATGATTTGATTAACAATGCATAATTACAGAAAATGCTTTTTTTGTAGCTATCTATAATCAGGCTGTGTAGATTTTGAAGGTCAAAGGAAGAAAATATTAGAAGGAAGCAAATCAGTCGATTTGGAAAATGCCGCCACAAAGGTCAAATATATTATAAAGTTGTATAATGACTCTCAAGTGGAATTTTAATATTTAAATTAATATATGCTCATGACAATATTGATAACTCGGGCATTAATTAGTGAACAACTGTCTGTGCTGTGTGTATAGGGTTTTGTGTATTCATCATGTAATAAAGAAAATAGTAAAATTAGTTTCTCTTGTGGAGGTGGATTGGGATGAATAATGAACTCACATTTTAATTTGAGTTCAAAACTGAAATCATACTTTGTGGTTAGTGTATGAAAGATAGGAACAAACTGAAATTCCATGTTATTTTCATAACAATGCATAGCAATTCCTTAGGGAACATTCTATACTTTGAAGTGACCTGGCTTCAAGTCACATCATCAAGTGATAAGTTGTGTGTATATTCCATCATCAGTTTAACAGTAATCCAGATAGTGAGGGACTGCAAAGAAGTGATCAGCTGGCTACTGTTTTGAAATATTATCTCTGTTTTGCAAAGCTTCTCGTGGTAAAGTGTCCTCCTTGAAGCAAGGGCAAGAATCATCACTGGGAACACTGCAGGCAAGGGTGTCTCTGCCAAGGACCAAGCCCAGTTGCACCCCCTGAATCCATGGGAATCAGGGCCTCGGACAGATGGGCATAGAGTCAGTGAGAATGGGGTGACAAACAGACAAGGACAAGAGAGAGTGTGTTGGATCTGAATGTAATGTCACAAAGTGAACACCAGTCTTATATAATACAGAAAACAAAGGGGTAGGATGTCACAGCAGGCAAAGTATATTGAAGTTATCTGATACAAAAGAGAGGAATGACTTCAAAAGGACTTAAAGGAACCAGGTAATGTTTACCGTAAAGATAAAACACTTACTTTACGGAAACATTTTAATTTACACACATTGGGGGCCCTGTGTTCCATCCAATAGATGACTGTGAGCATCCACTTCTGTATTTGCCAGGCACTGGTATAACCTCACAAGAAATAGCTGTATCAGGTTCCTGTCAGCAAAATCTCGCTGGCATATGCAATAGTGTCTGGGTTTGGTGGTTGTTTATGGGAAGGATCCCCGGGTGGGGCAGTCTCTGCATACTTTGTTCCTTCAGGCTCTGCTCCGAACTTTGTCTCTGTAACTCCTTCCATGGGTATTTTGTTCCCCATTCTAAGAAGGAACAAAGTATCCACACTTTGGTCTTCCTTCTTCTTGAGTTTCATGTGTTTTACAAATTGTATCTTGGATATTCTAAGTTTCTGGGATAATATTCACTTATCAGTGAGTGCATATGAGGTGTGTTCAATTGTGATTGGGTTATCTCACTAAGGATGATATCCTACAGATGCATCCATTTGCCTAAGAATTTCATGAATTCATTGTTTTTAATTGCTGAGTAGTATTCCATTGTGTAAATTACCACATTTTCTGTATCCATTCCTCTGTTGAGAGACATCTGGGTTCTTTCCAGCTCCTGGATATTATAAATGACGCTGCTATGAATATAGTGGAACATGTGTGCTTATTTCAAGTTGAACAATAACTAATCTGAGTGTAAATAAATAAATAATCTGAGTATATGCCCAGGAAAGGTATTATTGGATCTTCCAGTGGTACTATGTCCAATTTTCTGAGGAACTGCCTGACTGATTTCCAGAGTGGTTGTGTACTAGCTTGCAATCCCACTTGCAATGGAGAAGTGTTCCTCTTTCTCCTAATTTTTATTAGTTTACCACTGTCAGTTTAACTCAAGATTTTAGTGTATTTCTGTTGGCTACAAATTACCAATATATCTAAACCTAAAATGTATTAAATTGCTGTTTTATAATTTTTCTTTCTCATTGAGTGTGTGTATTATTTAACTCTCCTTTGTCTCTAAACGTATTAACCATAAACATTCTCTTTTAATTATTTTAGATTATTTATTTTGTAAATATTTTAGTTTTATATATATATATATATATATATATATATATATATATATATTTCTTGCATGCATATCTGTATGTATGTATGACTTGACTACTTTGACATGGAAATAATAATTTCTGTTTTTCTTCTGCAATCATTATTTAAGGTAGGTAAGACACAAAAGCAAGGCAATGGGAATTAACATGGAGCATAAACATCAATTCACTAGAAGGTGAAATTATCACACTGTTTGTGTCTCTCTGTCATAGAATTCAAATCAGTGTTCCTACTTAAGTTGTTTTCCACTAATCACTGATTTTAAAAATGTATTGCATGAGCAGATAACTGCCCTGTTTCATAGACTGAGGCTTTATAATATCTACATATTTTCTATTTGTGTAATTTTCATTCACCTTCAAGTAGACAGGAATATTTGCTAAAAATGGATATTTCACTCCAGTATCATAACCATGTTGTGATTTGCTTTTTCAATCCAAGGTTGAATCTTAGTTTTCCAACTTCCACTTTTCTCTAAGCCCCTTTTCTTGAGCCTTGTCTAAAGGCAGCTGGCTTTGTAAACATTCTTATTACTCTGTTGCAAATAATCACCACTATTCAGACCAAAAAGAGTATAAACTTCTATCAGTCCTTTTGTTGTGGCACTTCTTTTCATCCTAACCATGCAGAATTAAGGGTGGACAGGCTTCAACATAGCTTACATGCATTGGTTTACAGAGACTGTATTGGACAAGTCTTTTACACTTCCTCTAGTAACATTGGTAGCAGACCATTGAACAATGTGAATTCTTGGGTAGAAATCTACATCAGTAGTGACAAGCATGGCCTCTTAATGGCAAGTTGAATTAGTTATTTTTTTTTCTTTTTTATTGTAATTATATATTTCCTTCCTATGGCATGCACAATCCATGAGAGAGGAAGTTCTAATTTTTACACCAGTATCAGATAATTTCTTTTTCATAACATCAAGGTCAGGAAAGTAATGAACAGTAGGTTTCCTGCAGTCTTCTATACCTTGTAGAAATACAGGTTTTTTTTTTTTTTTTTTTTTTTTTTTTTAAAAAAAAAAAAAAAAAAAAAGAGTAAGTAAAAGTAGATTGCTTTAGAGCTCTCTTCGTCCTGAAGCACAGGCAGCCTGATTAGTTTGTGCTTCCATCTTGTCAGTAATCCTGCTAAGGGGTATTTGTCTTGTACTAAGTGCAAAAGATAGCTAGAGATATCTGTCTGTTTAACAATCAGATTCTCAACGATTCTTAATTATCATGCTTCCCTACAATAATAGAACAGATTTCAATGAAATTTCGAATATGTTACCAAATTAACTGTAAGGCAACAAAGATTATTTTGCTTTATTGTGTTATAGTTCAAATCCTTAACCAGTCTCTTTCTAAAATCATGTTATCTGATGCAGAGCTTTACTGTATAACAACATCATAAAACAGACAAAACATGTTTTCTCATGCATATAATGAATGACAAAATAATTATAGTTTAAATTAAAAATTAATTTAGAAAGATATCATGTTTTATTCATTTTTTTTTTCTCATTGCGTCTTCACTGATTGCACTTCCATGGCCACAGAAATAAGAAATTTCTTCTAATTTTATTTCTCATCAATATATGAAACCCAGGCTCTTTTTTTATAGTATGCAAATTTGCTTTCTTCGTTAATAGATGATAAAATTATATGCATATTAAAGAACTGATTTAAAATATATTCTTATGATAAATTACCAGTAAATGTTTAATCTGTGTGGCTATTTTATAGACCTACATATCCAGGGTGGCATACAAATTCATCAGGTGAAAAAAGTCACAAATAGAAAGGGCTTTAGAAGCTGTAAGTCCTCATTCACTGAGAGGAGAAGTATGTGCACATCTCCTCCCTACCCCCACCCCAAATCCTGTGGCAAATCTGCCTGTGGAAGATCACCTCTAAATGAGTAAACATACAGGCTTATCTGGGAATAGATGGAAAATTAGTCTCTGTTTTGCTGATAACAGGAAAATTACAAAAGCAGAAACTCGGGTTCTTGATTGAGGTCCACCATGTGTTATTCTTCTTAATTATGTCAAACAGGACATGTGTTTCTAAAAAGCCGTAATACATATGTAAAGAATAGATATTGGGCTTTGTGGGTAATTATATTTCAATTATGCAATTTAGTTGTTACCAGTAATGAAGTGATATAAAGACCAGAAATATGATTAAAACAGTATTATTATAAAATATATTTACCTGTAGTAGATGAAGCTAAATTTCAATCTTCTAATCACATAGATATAATTTAAATGTGTAAATTATTTTCATCTATAAATGCAAATAAATTATAAAATGTGTTTGTTCACAGCTCTACTGCTAAGGTTATAATGGTTATACGATTGTCTTCAAATTACAGAAGATTCTGTTTCCGTATCTTTGACTTTTATGTAACTTCAGCCTGAGTATGGAAGACTTGGTTGCAGGTAATCATAAAGTTAGTTGAGACTGATAGTTAAAATGTCCCCTACTGACACTTCTCTTTTGTAGCTGTGAGAACAGTCCACCTCACTGATGAAAATGCACATATACTTAGAGATGACAATCTCTCATGTTGCATGTATGCATCATAATAATCAAAATAATGCCATGGCATAAAATCCACATGAAACTCAAGAAGAAGGAAGACCAAAGTGTGGATATTTAGATCCTTCTTAGAAGGGGAAACAAAATACCCATGGAAGGAGTTACAGAGACAAAGTGTGGAACAGAGACTCAAGGAATGACCATCTAGAGACTGCCCCACCTGGGGATCCATCCCATATACAATAACCAAACCCAGACACTATTATGGAAGACAAGTGCTTGCTGACAGAAGCCTGATCTAGATGACTCCGGAGAGGCTCTGCCAGTGCCTGACAAATACAGAGGTGGATCTTTGTAGCCTACCATTGGAGTGAGCACAGGGTCCCCAATGAGGGAGCTAGAGAAAGGATCCAAGGAGCTGAAGGGGTTTGCAGCTCCATAGGAGGAACAACAGTATGAACTAACCAGTACTCCAGAGCTCCCAGGGACTAAACCACCAACCAAAGAGTACAGATGGTGGGACTCATGACTCTAGCTGCATATGTAGCGGAGGATGGCCTAGTCGGTCATCAATGGGAGAAGAGGCCCTTGGTTCTATGAAGGCTTCATGCCCCAATGTAGGGGAACACCAGGGCCAGGAAGCATGTGTGGGTGGGTTGGTGAGCAGGGAGAGGGGGAGGGGAGGGGGTTTTTGGTGGGGACACCAGGAAAGGGGACATTTGAAATGTAAATAAAGTAAATATCTAATATAAACAAATAAACAAACAAACAAAGACCAAGTAAAATCTTTTCCTCCATTTTCTTCTCAGCTTGGCTTTAGAGAGTGATGTTATTAGGATTGAGCTTTTTCTATAAGTTTTAAATTATATTTATTTGGTAGCATCATGGAGTTTTTGAACTAACAGTGTATGTTTTTAAAGAACTTAAGCTAGTTTTCTGGATCCCACAGAATGACTTTTTTGTTGTTAGTTTTTTTTTGTACTATGTGGATCATGAAGCTTTATACTTGAACTAAAGAAGTATTCAGGCACAAAATAAAGACATCCAAGGACACTCAAAGAGATTTTTATTTCTTGATTTTGCAGAGGCAGAGTGCTTGACTAACTGGATGGTAAAAAGATAACAGGGTATTTATAGTCCCTTTGCAAAAATCTCGAAGTACTTTTCTACCTGTAATAATGAAAATGACAATCTTTTCAGCTTCAGGGTTTTTTTTTTTTTTTGCAAATAACAGTAATTTGCAAGTGCTCTTTGAAGTAGAACTAATAATTATATTTTTACATTTAGATAGGTTGAACCAATAGCACATTACTGAGATCTTAATGGAACAGTCGTAGTTTTCAGCCCAGGACTGGTCGTTTCTAAACTTATCATGTAGGATAGTATATTGCTTCTCAGAAGTTTTGCATAGATCTATTTTCAGTACAAAAGTTGGAGTTGAAATTCTAAGGCCTATGCAGTTCAAAATTAGTGGGTCTATTGATCTAGTATAAAACGTGAATGTAATTGGCGTGTACAGAAAGAAAACAAATATCTTATAATATGACAAATATATTCTTGTTATCCATGGAAAACATACATGAACTAGATCTTGTTGCAGTCAATTGATAAATTGGAATTTATAGCTATAGTTGTACAAGATATTTTACTATAGTGCCCGTTTTTTTTTTAAAATCAGTGTAGGAATATCTTTATTATTCTCCTTATTTATCACTCTTTCCATGTAGAAATATATTTTATGAATTTCAGTAATTGTCGCTACCATCTCCAACCAGCAGAAAAGAAGCGACAAAACCAATGTCCTTCTCAAAGCAGTTTATTCAGGAACATAACTATGTGCAGTAAAAAGATCCCCCCCCCCACCTCTCTTGACCACTCCCCATCACCCCATTCCACGTAGGCCCAGTTCATTGGCTCAGGACTGCATTCGTCACATCATCTGATCTTTCCTCGTGGTGCATCTGTGCAGTGCAGTTTAATGGACGTAGCTATCTTGAGGGATATGAGGAAGTCAGTTGTTAGCCGTTAGACTTGGCGGCAGTCTCGGGTGCCATCGGGGCCGTGGCTAAACCCGCTCCTCAAAAGTAATTACTACAAAACACACATTCTCTGTGGATTAATGCCTGTCTAGAAGGATGCTGATTATGGAGGAAGACATAAGATTCAGACGATCAAATCAAGCTGTAAAATGTCATTTGTACTGATGACTGTGAGAATGAGCAGAAAGCACAGAACATTTCAAAGAATCCAGGCAAGTCAGTATCCTATGACTTGAGACAGGGCTTACTGAACTGTACTAAAAAAAAAAAAAAAAAAAAAAAAAATCTTACTATGACATTTTTTACCTCTTTCTTTAAAAATCTCTTCCATGGTCTGAAAAGATAACAGTAAATCCACGTGAAAAAGTAGTATGCTAAGAAAAATGTCCAGCCAAAACAAAACAGAACACTTGTTCTCTCCATGGAATAATGTATTACTATGTGATAGCTTTAATTAATATTAAGATACACAAAACTCTGTTCCATCACTTTTTTTTTTTTCATCGACCACTGTTGTTTTTCTTGGAACCTTAGAACTAATAATTTTTTAAAAATTTTCTTTGTTGTTTTCACTAAACAATATTTTATTGTATTTCCTTCTTCTGGATTATACTTTTGCACATAAGGCTCATGAACTATTTCCTTATAAACTGAAGTGAATGACACAATGACCAGGCATTTCACAGGGGTAAACTACCAGGGCCTTCCACATTTTCTATTTCCTTTATCCTTACTTCTTCACCCAGCGGTACAAGACATATTTTCAATTATTAGTTACACATTTTTGAAAGCTTATACAGGAAATGAGTAAGATATGGAGATGTCTAAGATTATATTTTGCTTTTGTTCTCTAAGATCTCTCAGGTTTCCTTAATTAACAGCATCTGAGACTGGTTTCAGGAGAAACTTGAAATGACAACAGAAGAGTGATTATTTCACTGTTAGTATCCCCCACTCTTTTGCAGATTCTCATGTGGTTTTTACTACATTGCTATGTGAGTTTGTGTGTGAGTAATAGTAAATATGGGCCTTGGTAAGACACCAAAGAGTTGAGATAGTTTCTGGCTCCTTTCATTCCTCTTATCTACCAGAATACAAAATAGTTTCAGTTCATTATAAAAGCACAGATCTAAAGAAAAACAAAAACACAGTTATTTTCTTTCCAAGTTCAAGACTTTACTACACTATTCAGCTAATGATGTACTAGGACTCTTGTAATTAGTAGCTAAGCCTTTCCTGGACATCACAGTCTCCTGAGAGTTATTCCTTTCATTATACACATATTATACACATTATGTTTTATGACTTAATTTGTTCATGTTGTTCACTATTTTAGATCATCAAAGTTTAAATGGAATATGTACTTATTTAACAATAACTTTTAATGAGAATAGCAGATACATTGTATTACACTGGGCATAATAATCTTTAAATTCTTTCATTCTCACTTGTAAAATACTAACAGTGAAGTTGAGAGAGCACAAGATTATCTCCATGAAATCCCAAATATGAAATAAAGGTACATGTTAGGTGACTTTCCAAATAAGTGTTAGCTTTCACATTTTATTACTAAAACATTTTCAGAATTTCCTAATGACCAATTTTAAGTAGCACAAAATATAGCAGTCAGTTTTGAGCTGTTTGATACATTCAGGTGACCATAAAAACTATGAGCATTTTCCTAGGGCAGTGAGCATTTGATGTCACCTAAAGTAACTTCTGCAGGAAATTTCCACATTGTTTGAATAATGGCAATAACATTATAGTGAATTTATGTAATACTTATTGAGAGCAAATTCCAGTAGCTGAGTGGCTTAAAATAACAGGGTGTAAATTTTCAAGATTGTTTGTTTCTGCAAGCTCTGAGGAGAATGATTTCTGTGCGACTGGTCCCTGTCTATGAACTTTGAAACTTTTTTGCTTGCTTGCTGCTGCAGGGCCCGAGTCTCAGTCTGTGTCACACTGTGGTTCACTCCGTTTGCCTCTTTCCAGCCTAATGTTATTCTTTTTACTAACCCCAGCCATGGTAGACTCCATCAAATCATGAATGTTATTTTTGTTTCTGTTTTGAAATTATAAGTATCCTATTTTCCAGTAAGATTCTATTTCACGTACCAAAGGGCAAAATGTAAATTTATAATGTTTAGAGTCACAACTGAATCATCACGATACATAAAATATGACACTCCATCTGCACAACTCATATCAATAGGTTCGAGTTCAAAGACCCATTTAGAGATAATTTTATGTAACTAGTTGAATGTAATTTATAGTTCTTGTTGGGTAATAGATCTCAGTAGGAAATAAATGCAAAGATGGATGTTTTCCAATCAAAAGTGAAGAAACTCTTTAATTTTAAACATTTTTCTTTCATACCATTTTATAAGCTTTATTATTTTTTCCATAGAATTTACTTTTAAATTATTGTAACCATTTGATTCTGCACGTGGAAGAGTAAGTGTAGTGAATATTGATATGATAAACCTGTAAAAGGATCATTTAGAGATGAATCTGTTAATTCATAATGAATAACAAATGACTGTATTTGTATATTAAAATATGAACACAAACATGTTTTTAATACATAATTTTAAAAATTATTTTATTTATTTACATTCCAAATGTTTCTGTCCCATCACCTTCCCCCTCCTAGAGTTCTTCATCATATTAACACATAGCTTTTAAACATGAATTACTACTTAAGAAAATGTCTTACTTAATAGTTTAGTTACATATAGAATATAAATTATATAACTTGCATGCTTCAAAAACCTTATTGTTATGCATAATACTTTTTTACAAATATTCATAGTATCATTGAATGCCATTTAATTTTATGATTAAAATTTAATGCAATGATATTGATTTATTTTGGATATTTACCTAGTGTCTGTTAAATTTCCAATTATTGTTATTATATGAGATTAAAATATTTGTGTCACTCACAAATTGAACAGTTAGGGCAGTATCACATTTAGTAACCCAATACTAGTAAAAGAAGTATTTTTTATTTATTTGATTAAATTAATAACATCCAAGTGAACAGACCTAAATTTTCTCACATATAAATCATCATGTATCACCTTGATGTATTTTTATTCTAATTTCTATAATATATATTTTACTATACATATATATATAGAGAGAGACAGACAGACAGACAGAACCAGAACAATTGAAGTATCAAAGGAATTATTTATAAATCATTTCATAAAAAATTCTGTGCATATATGTTTTGTAGAGAGCTGTGAGAAATCGCCATTACAGGATGGCGTTGGCCTTTGTTGTTCATAACTATAAACAGTTAATGTGCGCAAGTGCAAGAGTAAATTCGCGCCAAGTCACGACCCATCCNGGGGTGTACTTTTGAAATTATGAGCAAACAGCCAACCAGGTGCAGACATGCCACACTAAGACATATATAAGCTGCACCATTTCTGGGGCTCGGGATCTTCCTCACTATGAAGCAATAAAGCTTTGCCACAGAAGAATCCGGTTATCCGAGTGTGTTCTTGCAGGCAAGATACAGCTCGGGACAATGTTCACTATATAAAATGTTAACAATTGTATAAAATGTTAACAAGGAGGATAGAGTGTCTTCCAGAAGTTTTGTTTTTATTAAATATTTAGATATATGACCTTTGGTTTAAAAACTACTATTTTGAGAACTTCTAATTCAGTTCCCATATTTAGGGATTTCATTTCTTTGAGAAGTTTTCCAACAGAGAATCCCATGAAGATAAATCTCATTGCTGGAATTGAAATTCTCTTCTTGCCTTGTACCGACAATGATAGAAACTAGAAATAAGGAATTTCTTGTATTCCTACCTACAATCAACTTGTTTGCCATCACTTTTATGCGTCTGAGTACAGAACCTGCAAGAAGATCCAAAATACATTGTTGGTACATTACAAATACAAGCATCAAATGTAAGATATGCCCTAATCATTTTTTTTTAGTTAAAGCATTTTTTATTAGATATTTTCTTCATTTACATTTCAAATACTATCCCCAAAGCCCCCTATATCCTCCCCCTGTCCTGCTCCCCAACCCACCCACTCTTAAAGGGGTGAGTAGTGACACAGTTTAAACCTCACATTTTCCATTTATGCTCAGATACTGAATTCCACATAACCAGTCGGTAATGCTCTTTTAAAAAGGCTCTGGCTCTTTAAGAAATGGAGCCCACATGAAGGAAGTAGGTCACTAGGGCAGACTTTGCCTCCCAGTTCTCCTTTTGTTCTTTGCTTTCTGAACCTTTGTAATATTAACAGTGCTTGTAACAGGACTCTGCCTTGATAAGGCTGCTTTGCCACCCCAGCCACCCTAAATGACCTGAAATTCTTTGATGCTATAAGCCAACAACAACCTCTTTTCTGTAAGATACTGTGATCACAGAGATTCAAAACAAGCTAACAGGGTTGAAGAGATGGTTCAGCTTTTATATGCATTCACATCTCTTACAGAGGGCAAGAGTTTAATAACCAGGACTCATATAACACACTGTAACTTCAGATCTAGGAAGATCCAAGGACTGTTGCCTTCCTCAACACTTACATGTGCATGCCCACACACATAGGCAAAAAATAATTTTAAACATAAAATAAAGCATATTTTAAGTGAATTCAACATACAGATTTATCTTGGAAATAACTGAAGTCAATGCAGAAACATTGAACTTTAATCATAGTCTGACACCAAATGGCTCTAGCAGACTTGCACAGACATTCTTTTAAAACTGAAGAGAAGCATATTTTTCAACATATCTTTGAATAGCTTTCAAGGCAAACTATACATTAAGCCAAATCTCAAAAAATTCTAAAACTGAACCTCTAACCTATACATTATCTTACAGTTTGGGAATATATTTAAAATCATCAAGAAGAATAGTCGAAGCAATAATGTTTGTGTTCAGTACAGTCTCTTGATCAAGAAGTAGATTATTAAAGATTCTAAGAATGTTTTTAATAAATATACACAGAAATGAAAATAAAGTATCCGTAAAATGATAAAATATTAAAAATTTGACACTAGGGGAGAGCTTACAAATAATCATTTCTCTCTAGTTTCTACATCATGTATACAAACGATTGATTGTTGGTGTCTATATACAATCAAGGATCCACAGACACAAGAAAATATTTGTTTAAAAATCTTATTTTGGTGATTTGAATGAAAATGCTTCTTATATGCACATGTGTTTAAATACTTGGTCCCATTTGGGGTGTCTGTTTGAGATAGTGTTACAACCTTAATGAAGCAAGTATATTACTTAACTGAGACTATATAGCATCCTCTTTCTTTCAGTTTACATTCTTTATTTCATGATTGAAGTAAAAGATGTGACCTTTCAGCTGCCATTCCTAGAGCTTCTTGTCTTTAATGCCCACTATGAAGAACTCCCATCCCTCCATAATTCAAAGTCAAAATTTTCTCGCCAAGTTTTCTTTTGCCATTGCAGCAACAGAAAACGAATAAATATACTGAATGTGGCTTAATTCACTGAAGGGGATTATCTCGATTTTTGTCTACTCTTTCTAAAACAATATAAGCTGTTCTGTATGCCAGTAATGGGCTACGACATTCTCAAAAAATTCATTTGCTCAAGAATTAATGCCAAAAAATTAAAAATTAGATTGCATAACAAATACATCATGGTTACTCGGTAACAAGGTCTGGTTATGTAGCACAAGGTACGCTGGTAGTTGTTATTTATTTCCAGCTGGTTGTGAACTCAAGTACACTTGTATTTATCTCCTGGTCTTTGAAATGACAGATCAGTGCCACCACATACAGGAAAAAAAAAAACAACAAAAAAACAAAAAAAACCAACAACAACAACAACAACAACAAAAAAAAAAAAAAACGGGGTTAAAATCTCAATGATAACTTCTCCAAAATCAAAGTACTAGAAGTAATCATGCAGGAACTCCTTCAAGCTACTAATTGGGCAAGTTACCTTGGACACTCCTCAAATAGCACAGGACACAAAAGCAAAAGCATGCCAAATGAGATCACATAGATTAAAGGTTTTGGTAAGCCAAAGAGAATAAACAATCACAACAAAAATGTGAGTAGATGACCTAATGAAGATGTCTTAAACAACATGTATACAAATCACATGTATAGGAAAAACTCTCAAGGAATATTTCTCACCAAAGGAAATATCATTAACGATCATTATGATATGCATATTCCCACAGTTAGAACATTTGAAAGAAACGTCATTAGTATTTCTATTTCTAAATTTCTAATACATCCTCCTGAAAAAATACTAAAAGCAAATCTCTGTAATTTCAGAAACACAGTGTTGATTTTGAGTCCAAAACAATTGAAATTAATATCAAAATTCTATTAGAAATTTGTTAGCAATAGAGAAGAAAAACAATACATCTAGACTCTACCACTTAATGATGAACATATAAAGAAAACAGAGTAATAAAATATTAAATATTGTCTAGAACATTTGTACAATTAGCATGTCTATAGCTATAAGCCTAGAAATTTTGAGACTTAAACAGAAGGATCCTAAGTTTGAAGTCAGGCTGATTTATATAACTAGATATCCTACAAATAAATAATTAATAAATATCATCTGACAACAAGATTATCTGGAATAAGGTAGAAATAATTCAGTGCTAGGATACATGTGAAACCAGTGTCCCTTTCCTAATATTATGAATGAATTAGCTACTTTATTATTGTTCTGTCCATATGTCTTACAAGAACTTACTCAAAAGAAGGGTTTATTTTAACCTAAGGAATGAGGAGACTCATTCCATCATACTGAGGAAGCAGGATGGTAGAAATTCAGATCAGCTAGTCCCATTCTTTTCATAGTCAGAAAGCCAAGAAGCAAGCAAAAGTGAATGCTGGTGATGAGTTTGCACTTTTTATTGTTTGTTTGTTTTTTGTTTTTCGAGACAGAGTTTCTCTGTGTAGCCCTGACTGTCCTGGAACTCACTCTGTAGACCAGACTTGCATGGAACTTAGAAATCCCCCTGCCTCTGCCTCCCAAATGCTGGGATTAAAGGCATATGTCACCACTCCCCGACTTCCATTCTTATTACATTTGGTATCTCAGGCCAGATAATCTTAGTCCCACAGATGCAAGGAGATATACCCCTATACCCCTAATCCAAATCATGGCTAAATTAATTAAAACAATCAAAACAATCTTTTTTATTTTTAATCTATGCACATTTGGCTATATCTCCTAAAGGCAGGTTTCAAAAAATCAGCTTTGGACACAGGAAACATAAGGGTTTTTATAGTTCAGGAGTAGGGAGTTTCCAAATGGGGAATTTGGCAGGCAAATAAGTAGGGTTTCCAAAAATGGGACACAAGCATAATAAGTTGGCCACAGCCACTGTCTGAAACAAAGACATGGCTGCAAGGTGGTCAGAACAACCTGGTCATAACAATCTTTTGAAACAATGATAGAGTTGCCATTTCTTGGAACATGCAGTTTAGAACCATTTATAATAGTTACAGGTGTGGCATAGTCCAATTATTGAGAAACATATTTATTCATGAACAGGAATGAAGTTAGTTTGTTTTTACTATAAGATGGCTTTGAAACCCTAAGATGGTGGCAGGCTGGTTTATCAATGGTGCTATACACCATCAAGCTGGCTCTTCCCTCCCTAGTTATTAGTTAAACAGTCCTATAAAATGCTTCATAGACACCACCATAATTTTGTTTCTGCATGAATCTAAATGCATTCAAGTTGGCAATGAAAGATAACCATCATAAAGAATAAAATACATGAAACTAAAAAAAAAAAAAAACCACAAAGAAATGTATGTATTGAAGCAATAAAGATTAAGGGTAAAATGAAAGGATATTACTAGAGAGAAAATGCACATGATAAATAACATACAAGGAGCTGAGTTAGATTTAAAGGACTAGAGCATAAAATAAATATTACCGTTCTTTGGAGAATGGTCCAAAGATGAGAGATACAGAAGTCCTTGTCAATTTTCAAGGCTGAACAGGAACAATGATGTCTAATATTAAAGAGCACAGAAAGAGCAACATGCTTGATGACATTGTATATAGTACCCTAAAGCAGTTTGTAGAAAAGATTTATGAAATTCTCAATGCAAGTATTATGTGTAGCATAGCTTTGGATATATGGCTTTTCCTTGTCTATTTAGCATATTTGCATTAAAATGTCACCCATGAATGTTTAAATTTACTCTGCATAGATTAAGTAGTAAAGTATATTTTGTAAGCAATGAGTCAAGGAAAGATTACAAATGTGTCATACTGTATTTACATGCATTTACAGCTACAAGAACTTTATATGATAACCTCAAATATTATTCCCTATCTACAGAGATAAAGGGTACTCTCATGGGGGCTCTAGAGATGGCTCAGTGGATAAGAACACTGAATACTCTTCCTGAGTTTGATTCCCAGCAACCACATGGTGGCTCACAACCATCAGTAAAGGGATCTGAAGCCCTCTTCTGATGTGTCTGAAGACGACTACAATGTACTTTTATACATAAAATAAATAGATTCATTTAAAAAAGATCATTAACAGAAATAGATTATTTTTTAAAGAGCATTCTCATGTCTCTTTAGTGCCAAGAATGTTGGAAGAAATGGAAAATAAGTTTGTATGGATATGGAATATACTCTAAAATGTGGGAGATTATGCCACAACTCGGTGAATATGTCAAAACTTACTGTAGTATATACTTTAATGGACCTGTAATTATATGGATACAAATTATACCTTTATAAATTTACTTTTAAAACTATATTAAATCCAGATCCCATTGTCATTTGAAAGCAATTTATTGATTCCTTTTCAATCAGACACTAGAGCCAGCTTTCTTTTACTGCTCTCCAGAATGCTATAACTGGCAAGTGGCATAACTTAGTAGATCACTCTCCTGATTGTTGCAGGTGACTAAAGGTGAAGATATCACCCCTGTGCCTACCAGTACTCAAGTATGCCTATGCTCTTGCACTCAGGGCTTGCTTGATTGCACCCCCACCACTAGGGCCAGGTCCGCTGCTGTGTCTGGGTACAGACCCCACTCTTCCGAATGCTGTAGCCATTTCTTCTGCTCCATGACCCAGGGAACAACTTTTCTGATTACAGGAGATGTGGGGAGGAGGGCACCACCTCCACACTGTGAGTTCTGCCACCAGTGACTGATGGGACCAGCTTTCTAGACGGCAGCTGCCAGTTAACATTGAGGCCAGTTTTGCACAGCCCATGGACATCCACAGGACCCCTTATGACTGCTCAGACCTAGAATATACTCACCATTTCTACTGGTAGTATGAGCTACAGATAGTGGACGCTGACATTGACTCTTGTCACTGCATAGCTAGGAAGCTAGACATGACCTCAGCAGCAGCACTGGTGGGGACATTGCCATGTTCTCAGGCCCCAGGGCTGGACACTCGCAAGAGACTATTCCTCCCCACCCTCATGTTTCCAGTTCTACATCTCTTCATAATGCTCGAACTGTTCTGCTCTTTCTTTTCCATCTGTCCACCACATCACACACAATGCAATAGGTTTCCCCTGCAGGCAGGCATCACATCTGGGAGGCCTCTGGCTGACCTCTTCTGTCAGGTCTGCTTGGCTTGGCATCTCACTGGCGTTTACGGAACTCCATGTGGCATGACAGGTCTCTATTGTCCTCCTACCATTGTACGCTACATGTTGTTCTGTGGGGCTCTGTATGACTATAATCTTTGAAGCAGAGAGCAGGTCTGTGGGCATCTTTCCCAGCCCCCACTGTGCAGCATGCTGCTTGGCAGGTCTCTCATGCCATTTCTTCTAACAACTGCACTACCTTTTCTCTACGACAAACTCCCTTGAGGAAAACAAATCATACTTAGAAAAACCAGTGGATATACTGGATATGTGGATAGGACTGTATGATAAATTACTAACAAATGATACAGTTTTAACACCAAAAAATATTCAAAAGAATGACTTTCAGATTTGTTACTAATTCTACATGGGCTGTTGTCCATTGAAAGTAAATAGTTTTATTATATGTTAAAGGTGTATATGATGAAACATACATGAGGATCCTCAACAAGGTTTCCTGATAACCATGGGCAGGTTACTAAGGGACACCAAGGACATCAGTGAAGGGATAAATGGAGGGCAGCTAATTAGAAGAGATGGCTCAGTGGTGAAGAACACTGACTGCCCTTCCAGAGGTCCTGAGTTGAATTCCCCACAACCCACATGGTGGCTCATAACCATCTGCAATGTGATCTGATGCCCTCTTCTGGTGTGTCTGAAAACAGCTACAATGAACTCATATAAATTAAATAAATAAATCATAACAAAAGATATATAGCTATAATACACAGGTGTCATTGTAAGCTATATGAGGAAGTACTTTCTTCTGTTTAGCCTAGTGGAATTAGAGCAGAGGAGGTATGGTAGCTTCCTCTGACCCATAAACATCATATATTTTATGAGGTATGTGGTAGCACCCAAGAGACTCCCAAACTACAGAACATGGAATATGTTTGTTTGTTTGCTGTTTTGGTTTCTATATCTATGAAATAGGCCTGGAAGCTTCCTAACCTTTGGAAAACAGTTGAGATTTCTTTTCTTACATGCAATAATTTCGTGAAGCCTGGCCATCTAAAAGGTGGAGTGTATCTAAATACCTTGTTGGTTTTTGACTATTTCTTTTTGTTTGTTTGTTTCTTTGTTTGTTTGTTCATGTTATTTTTATTGAATTTTGTTCTCTGACAAATTCAAATACATGTATAATGGATATGGCTTCTGCCTCCCCTGTCCACATTCTCCTCATGCATGCTTTCGGTTTCCCTTTAACTCCTTCTCTTTCCTACAAGTTCCTTTCTCAGAGTCACAACAATCGTCCTTGTTTTTATAACCCATTTATTTTAATCAGATCTACTCATGTGACCACTGGATGGGGCTTATTCATTGGAGCCTGGTGGGATCATAAATGAACAGTCATTGGCTACTACTATTCCTTAACCTATAAGGAACAGATAGTTGAAGAATCAGCCACTCTGCTGTCTGCGGGCAGCCCAATATTAGTACAGACTCAGTTTGAGAAATCACTGCAATGTGAGTTCATGGTTGCAAGGCCCATGTTTCTCCTAGAAGATAGCATTTTATAGCCCTTCTTCTCACTTTATAGATCTAACTTTCTTCTAGCTTATCTTACAATGTCTTCCGTATGATTTTGGGGGATTAGTATGAATATCTCCTTTAGGGCCAAGCACCACTCACTGGTCAATTATTATCAACATCTTACGTAGGCGATGTATTCACCACCACTCAATGTAAAGAGAGGCTTCACTAATGAAGACTGATATATATATATATATATATATATATATATATATATATATATATATATATATGAAAGTCAAACATTTAGAAGTAATATTAGATATATTTAAACTTATCTTGAGAATATGATCTTTATCTAGGGCTCATGACCTCCTAAGATGTTCTTAAAATCATGATAACAATATCAGTCATAGATATCCTTCCTTGAAGAAAGCTTCAAATCCAGTCAGAGATCAGCTGCTTATGCCCATTGACAGTCGTGCCCCTGTTCACAAGTATGAATATTTTGCCTGGGTTATTAGGCTTATAGCTTGGAGTGGTAAATGAAACAATAAAAATATATAACTTTTAATAATTGAGTGGCATTTTGTTTTGAAAATTTTCTATATATCTACTTGAGTTTGCAATTTGAGGGTAAAACATGTGTCTATTGTGAGGCAAGAGGTTGGATCCAAACAAAAAATTGTCTGTATGAAATGAAATGACATATAGTTTTCAAATTTGAAAATTCTTTGAAAAATAATTTAGATATTATTTCAAACACATCTAAAAGAGATAAGTAAATAAGACAACTAGAGACTAAATATATATTTTAGGGTAACTAAAGTTAAATATTAAATCTTGTTAGTTGGTACAGCAATCATAATCAATCTTATTACTTAAAGGCAGACAAAATATGACAGTACTCACCTATCAGGCAAGATATACCCATGCTTAAACTAGTTAAAATGGTGGTAAGACAGTTTATAAATGAACAAGCTGTTTTCTTATTGGGTGGAAGGTTTCTCTACAGAAGGGAATTCATGCCTGATAATGTAAACATGTTAATAAAAAGCTCACACGACTATGATTTCATAAAATCCAGGACATTTTGATGGCTTTCTTCTAAATAGTTAAATGTTCTTAACTATAGACTAGAGTTTCTCTAACTTTGGTCAAATAAGCTTCTTTCTGCAATGGGATACATTTAATGTGGAGACTCATAACTGCCCTAACTGGTGAGAACACAATGATTGTGTAGAGTCAACCCCTAATGTGTCACCTATTTTAACCATCCCACAGACTAAGAGTAAGGGAACCTCACAGAAGGAGAAAAGACTCTGAGACAGAAGATGATGTGGCCATTACACTACTGAATCACTGTTGCCATGGTGACCTGCACAATACCTGAGCAGAATCAACCCCAAAAGATCAGTTAACATATCAGCAGACATCATTAATTTGTTTAATATGATATGTTATGAAAGAGAGAGAGAAAGAGAGAGAGAGAGAGAGAGAGAGAGAGAGAGAGAGAGAGAGAGAGAGAGAGGAGAGAGAGAGGTAGGGAGACATATGTTGGAGGATGTCCAGAGGTGAGTGCATATAGGATTATATATATATTTTGTATGTATGTAGAATTATAAAAGAATATTTAAAATCTACTAAGACTATTTGACAACCAGTGTAGAATTAAAGCAAAAGAGAATCAGATGGGAAAAAAATTAGAAGCAAACCATGAATATGATATCATGCTGTCAACAGAGTCAATAATGTCAGTAAATGCTGAGATGTCAAGGAAGAGGGTATTGATCATTGGCTTTTGAAATGAGGAAATCATTGACAATGTTAGAAATGCTATTTCAGAGAAATGATAATTTGGACCACAGAGCACTCTGGGTGAGTGAGAAAGGTTAAGAAATGGAGCCAATGGTTTGAGATAGTTATTTCCAGAAATGGTGTAGAAATGCAGGTAATTGGGCTACACTGGCAGAAATGTGTAATGGAAATGAAGACTGACTTTTGAGGATTACATTATGAAACATTCTCAGTAGAAACATCATTGCAATGGTTACAACATTTTGATTTTGATATGGGAAATAACATTAATAATTCCCAACAGTATTAATGAAAGCAGATGAATCATCTTGAATGTCAATATGTAAAATAATCAACATATGGCATTAAGCTGCGTCATAATGTAAAGAACAAACCTTAACACAACACACAGGGATGTGGAACTTAGGAACTCATGAATCTTGATGGTAGACATAAAAATGAAAGAAAAAAGGAAAGGAAGCTAATGTGAAATACTTTTAAAAAGATAATATTGGTTGTAAATATAAAATGATTTTACCTACAAATTATGTGTCTCATGGTAAAAATCAAGAAAATGACAAGGATCTTATCCTTGGCTACCAACTGTAAATGATGCAAGGTTGTCTGGAAAAAGAATCATTTAGTCACATATTTGATAGGTAAATGCTACTTGAATTCTATCTTTAACTTCATTCCAGAAAGATTATTTTTTTCCTAAAATACTTGACAGTGCTCTGAAATCGCTAAACTCATAAGGTTCCTTTCCAAACCTATCTTGCTACAGCTATTACCAGTATTTGTCTTGAGTGTATTGTTATGTCTTGAAGCCTTGTTGTAATCTTGCCTTAGGGATCATATATTTCTTTTTCATAGAATTTAAAGTTCTTTGATAACTTCTTAAGTAAATTTTACAAGGGTTTAAGTCTTAAAATTCAGTATTTTCTTTTTTTTGTTGGAGAATATTTTTGTTTCCAGCCCATTGAAGCATTTATAGACTATGCAGTCTGTTCTGTGATCTGGTTTCTGAACTTTGATGTACCTCCTGTTAGCACTATTGAGTTCCTTTCATGGGTACAACATAGGCTTCGTAGAATTAACCTGACTCTAGCTTTCTCTAATTATTGTCACCCAGTGATAACCTCCTGGTTTTTGCATGCTTTTTACAAAGAACTTAGTCATTAAGTCATTTGTCACTCATCTCTGCATCTCGCATTCCTTTCTATTAGAGTCAATGTTGACTCATCCTTACCAACACGTTTCTTTTTTCTCCTTTTATTAAACATCAATTCTTTTCTCACAGAGTCTGTCCTGATTGTAGTTTCTCCTCATTCTACTGTTGCCAGTTTCTCCACCTATAAGGATCCTCACTCTTTATTACTCTTATTAAGAAGTCTTCTGAGAAGCAACAATAGTACAAAACAAAATAAAACATAGTACACTAAAACAGAACAAACAAACAAACAAACAAACAAACACAACAACAAACCATCACAGCGAAATTGAACAAGGAAAATACTTAAAAGGAAAAGAAACCTAAGATGAGACACACGAATCAGAGACCCATTTGTTCACATTATCAGGAGTTCCATTTAAACTCTAAACTGAAATCTATACACTTTCAGTGGCTGGTGAAGATCCACACTGGGTCAGCATTTGCCGCTTCAGTGCACACAACCTTCACACAGGTAACTCAGAGGACCAGTTCTCTTGTTTCACTCTACCCTTTCAGGTTCCTACAGTCTTTCTACCTCCTCATCTAGAAGATTCTCTGAGCTCTGAGGGGTAGAATTTGATGGAGATATTTATATTTATAGCTGTGTGTTCCAAGGTGCCTCTCTGTGTATAATGTTTGGCTGTGAGACTCTCTGGTTCAGGAGAAAGGCTCTCTGCTAATGATCAATGAATAAGGCAATAATCTATGAATAGAGCTGAATAACGTAGAGTCTTTTATGATTTGTTTGCTTTTTGTTAGTTTTTTTGTTTGTTCTGTTTTTTTGTTTGGTTCATCTTGCTTTTGACTAGTGGTATATGGTTTTACCCTTGTTCTCTGGTCCCTTCAGTTGCTGGTTTGTGATTACTCATGCAGTGTCAAGTTTCATTTCTGTCTAGTGTAATGTGCCTTAAATCAAATCAGACATTGGTTAGATTCTCCCACAAACCTTGTGCCAGCATTTGCCAGTCTATTTTGCCTGCAGGACACATTGTAGATCATAGGTGTTTTTGCTGAGTTTGTGTTTTTGATTCTTTTTTGGTAGCCTGCAGAGTAACTTCCAGTAACAATAACCCTAGCAGTTAGGGGTAAAGATTCTGTGTAGGTCTCATCTTGTCTTCTCCATCATAAATGAGTTGTGTAGGTATTGTATTCAGCAATGGGGCTTTGCTGTAAGTTTTGGGAGAGCAACATACTCTCATAGAAGTAGCCTGGTTTGTTGGGGGATTTCAATGGGATCCCCAAATCTCAATTGAATGTAACTTAAACCTCCTGCTTGTTTGGTGACAAGAGGTGGCCAGCTGGGACTCCACATCCCTCGTTATTAGAGGACCTCACTTGAATTGGCCTTCCATATTTTAGGAAGTTTAACTGCACTAGGATTCCATACCACCTCTCAAATACCTTAAAAATTTTAGCTGGTTCTGCCTACATTCTCTCACTCAACCCCATCTCCACTTTACCTCCCCATCAGATCCTCCCATTCCCATCTCTTCGCCACCCACAGCCCACCCAGATTTCTGATTATCTATGCACAACCTACTTTTTTTGTTGTTGTTGTTTTTCAAATGTAATTACTTTTCTCAGTTGTCCTAGCAGGGAAAATCTACTTCTTACATGATTCCCATTCTTATACTTACATGCAGGTCTCTGCATTCTTAGTTGTATAAACTAAGCATGGCTTTGCTGTTACACCTTTGCACCTACTAATTCTTGCCCCTGCAATATTCTATCATTTATGTATACTTTCTCCATTAGTTAATGTCATATGTTAGACAAATTATTCCCTGAATACTATTAAAAATTATCCCTCATTCTCCTGATTAGGCCTCCATATTAGGCTTAAAAGAATTCTTATGATAAATTCAAACTAGAGTAATTCCTATTTATTATTAAAAGTCTCTTTCTTAAGGATTGGTCTATGTCACACCTGTAACCTTAACTACAGATGATGATGTACTATCTTCCAGGAATGTACCAGTTAAAGGAAATTACAACCACATCTTTGTTTCAAAAAGCTATTATAACCATCTTGAAACTCTACCTTTGTTTCAAAATGTTGATATGATGAGCTTGCTCTGAGCACCTTGCAATCATGTCGTTGTTTGGGACATGACTAAGTTGTAATGCTGTGTTCTGCTCCTGTAACCCATCTATTTTGCTCTTCAAAATCCCCATTTGGAAACGTTCTGCCCCTGAGCTATGAAAACCCTTGTCTCCTTCACATTCAATGCTGAGCTCTTGAAGCCTTAAGGGAAGACAGCTTATGTAGACAAATGAAAAGCTTGCTTTACTTAATTACTCACTTTCATTAGTTTGTCTCTGATGATTTGTGTAAGTGGTCTTTCTCCTTACATCTATGTGATTAACAACATAAATCTTAAAATATTTGTATGCCTCAGATCCTTAAGGTAGTGTATAGGACTTCGTGCTTATTACTGTATGACTTGTTTTTCTGCCTTAACGACATGTTCAACATCTTACCTCCTCAGTTTTACAACTGTAATAACCCATGAATATTTACCACATGGAGCATACGTTCATTGGCTGAGCAGGATTATATTATTTTTTAAAATGTCGAAGTGCAATAGTGAAACAACAATGTTAAAAATAAATCATGAACAAAGACAATCAAAAGCCTATGCTGGGAATTTGTTTAAAGAGAAAGTTGTAGAAATATCATTTTAAAAGAACAACTACAATGTGTGAATTTAAATTTTTCAAAAAAATCTCTTTCAAAAGTAGTTACAACTTATTAATACAGCTTTGAAGGAAAATAAGAAGCTCTTGACTAACAAAAGCCATGGATAGGGGAGGGGCTCGTGGAGCTCTTTTCCTACCTATACTCATGGGGGTTGGGGGTCAGAACCTCAAGTCCTATACCTTCTGGTGAGAATGCAATGCTCTAAAGGGTAGTCCCACACCAAAGGTTGTACATATGCTAAATTGAGTGGGTCACAAAACAAAGAAATCAAAAGGTCAGAAATGTGGGGAGGAAGTTTCAAGGAAAGTGAGATTTATCAGTGTTAGGATGGAAGGAAGCAGGGTTGTGATGATGATTAGAATACACTATATAAATATAGGAAATATTCAAAGAACAGGTGTAATTCATGAACAAAAACTAAGAACGAAAAGAATAAGAGGAGGAGCAGAGAAGAAGAATGTGATCAATGGCAGATGGAAAGAGACAAAGAACTGGGTAAAGACACAGTATAAACATACATCATGTGCCTATGTGAACATGTGACAGGAAATCTAATTATGCATAATTAACAAATGAAAATAAAAATTTAAAGTAAAAGTAAAAATGTAAAGTAAAAAAAAGTGAAAGACGTTTGAAACAGTTGCATTCAGAGGGAATGATCACCCTTAGTCACTGGTAGGGTAGGCTAGTAAAGGCTTAACCTAAAACTAATCTCAATTTCAAGCAGTGAGCAGTTAACTAATGAGAAAAGTAGTGACACAACTACGAAATTGTTCATAGTCCATTAAATACCATGATTACGAGAAAGGAAAGAGAAAGAGGGATGAGAGGAGAAACAGGAGAGAGAGAGAGAGAGAGAGAGAGAGAGAGAGAGAGAGAGAGAGAGAGAGATGCAGTGACACAGAGTCATAAAGAGACAGAGACTGGCTGAATTTTAAAGAAAATGGAGTTTGTCTTTTATTTGACTGTTATTATATTTGTGACATTTGAAATAAAAACAAGAGCAAATTGTTATAATATAACCTAATCCACATATTGGTCTCTCCGAAAGTTATGGTCTGTCAAGAATCTCCTGTGCCTCTCTGCCCCCTCCCCCAGAAATATAATGCTGTCGAAGTTACAGAATTATTTTTGCAGTCATCATGAATCATAAAAGAAAAGACAGACACTCCTGAATTCCAGTAGAGGAAAGCATGCTCCAGGAGATACAATATGAATTAATAAAGTGTTGCTGAGCAGCAGGCTGTGCCCATCTGAGTGCAGAATGCATAGGAAAAAAAATCCTGTTTCCTTGAATACTGCTGATAAAATTGGGCAAATTTAGTGTTAGAAAACATAAGTTGGAGGATAATTGGAGTTTTGAATATTCTAGTTCATATTGGACAGGAAAATAACAAAATGGACCTATTGCATTATGGAGCTAGGCGATTGTCACAGAGAATACGGATAGAAGCATGTCCTGTGATGGGAACACTGTGCCGGGGTTGCCTAGCACCCTAGAGAAGCTAAAAGGCACCAGCTTCAAAGAAGAATAAAGTGACAGCTGAATTTTCCTCCTTGCTCTGAGTTAAGTTAGAATACATTTAAATATTGTACCTAGAATGTAAGTTTTCTAAATGGTAACATATATTAATGTTAAGGTGATTAGCTAAAAATCTCATTTATAGTTTCTTCATAAATCTATATTGAAGTAGATGCTTTATGTTTTGTTCATCTCTCCTATAAGATGTTTTTCTTCAAGATGCTTTTATTCAAGGATAGGATTCCTCTTAAATTCTGTGAATGTAAGTTTACTTTCTCAGTCTTGATGTCTACATATAGCATCTGAAGTCTTTGGGTGGAGCGATGGCTCGGTGCTTTTGTAGATGATCTGATTTCTGTTCCCGGTGTCTGGGACAACCTGAAACTCCAGCTCCAGGGCTCTGATATTCACAGGTCTCCATTTACAGGTAAGCATGCAGTCATGCATAAAAATTCAAAAGTTTAAATAAACTAACGCAAGTCTTTCCACTGAACCCAGACAATGTTGTTGGCATACCTGTAATTAGCCTTCTTGTTTTGAAGCACTGTACGTGAATTAAATTTCTGTTTACTTCAAGCTATCTTCTCTTTGGCCTGAGAATTGTTCTGGCTCATTGTGTCTCCTTATATGTTTTACAAACTAGTGGATTTTACAAAGTTAAATCAGGTTGTATGTGGTGGCACCAAAACTAGCATGCTTGCCCCGATAGCAACTCATATGCCATACTCTCTAATTATTTTTGTGTTTGTTTGTTTTGTTTTGCATTCTGGACATTATATCCTATTTTTTATAAAACTTCCAGTCAGTCCTGAATTTTTCCCTGTACTGACTTAACACTAAAAATAGATGCATATAATTTAAACTCATTTTCTCCTTTTTGACATAATGTTTTTTAACACTGGATTTCGATTTTATTTATTTTAAATTTTGCATGTATAGGTATTTTAACTGAATAGATGCATGTGTTTCCCATGAGTACCTGTTGCCCACAGAGAACAAAAGAAGTTGTCACATCTCCTGGATTTTATAAGCCATTGTGGGCCAACATTTGGATGCTTGGAATTGAAGCTGGATTCTAAACAAGAGAAATAAGTGATCCTACCTACTGATCCAGCAACTCTGCGGTCCCAACACTGCTGATATTAATAAATACTATTTTGTATTATGTTCTTGACAGACAAAAATAATTAGAAAACAATGAATTAAGAAGTGTATGTGCTATAAAATAATTAACCTTTGATGGATAAATTCTGGATTTTTTCTACATATTTTTAAAACTATACCTGCAAAGATCTGTTAAGCCAATAGTGCTATTATGAATATGTATACTTCTCTGTGTATAATGTGCATATATATGACTAAACTCTTACATATATGCACATGTATAAACATGCAACCAAATTCATATGCATACACACACAAACACACACAGAGCATTAAAAGAGAGCAATATTGTTGAATTTCAGCACATCTGCAGGTTTACTACTAATCAGAATGTTTTGGAAGTTGGAAATCTGTGAATAAAACATATAAGAGACATGAATTTTGTAAATGTGGACTCTTTTATAACTAGATTATACAGAATCTCTTTCACTGTTTCTGTAACAAACATGCATGATTTGTGTTTTGTTATAATACTTATGGAATCTGTTCATTGAAACTCAGTCTGCAGAATCCATTCTCCAGTATGACTCTTTATGCAAATGAGCCCAACTCTGCTACATGCCCAGGGCTACTTTCCAACACACTTGTCTGTTATATGACACTCATGACTCTGGAATGTTGTTCTTCATTATGTTCCAGAGACAAAGTTACAAACTTTGAAAACATCCTGTCATATGACTGTTATTTTGCTTCTTCATTATATATTTTTACAACATCTAGCATCTCTCTATATTTTCACCACCTATCTCTGTATCTTTAAGTATATATTCATACACAACACTATACATTCCTACAGAATAAACCTTTATAAGTTAAATTCTCTATGTAAGGACATGTTTAACAACCCACACAGATTAAACATGTATTTGAAATGAGATATCTAAAAATTAGGAGGAATATAAGTATATTATTCTATTTCCAGTAATTCAGAATGTCACTGACTCCTTTCCATAAATCAGTCTTATATATTTATTAATTAAAGTGGCTACTTTTCCTTTAGAAAACTTCCTATATACCAGCTTTATATTTAGTCTTCTTGTTTCTCTGTTTCAGTTTAGTAAACTTGTTTGACTCTTATTTTGCTAGAATACTTTTGAAATCTGTTTATTATGTTCATGTGTTGTGTTTCAATTTATAGATAATTGATTCTCTAGGAAATGAACCCTGCCTATTTTGCCTTATTGATTTATTTCTTCCTTCTGTTCCATGGTCAGGACTCTGACATGAATTCACAGGATAATTTAAACTTGTCTTTTGCTTCAGTGGGATTGAAGAGACAGCCGCACGTTCTGAGTGTTTTCCTGTAGTATGCATTTTGCATCGTGGCTGAATTTTTCGATTTGGTTTATGGGGTCTTCCCCACCTACCTCACTGTTTGGATTTTATTAACAATTTCTGAATCTTGGAGCTTTAAGTCTTAAATAGTGAATATTTCTGCAGCAATACTGTATCATTGCTAACTCAGGTTAGCTAAGATGTCTGCTTATTATATTCTATTCACATCTAAAGATATTAAGAGCATGATCCTATAAAAGAAATTTCTATATTTTGATAATATTATTATTTATTAGATAAAGTTATTTTTTCCTTTCAAGCCCTTTTAATCTCAAAGTTTCTCAGTTTAGACTAAAACAAAATCTGGAAGAAGCTTGCAACAAACCTGAGTGAACCAATAGAGTCTCACAATAACAAACCATAACAGAAAAAAAATATGTACCACATGGCAATATGCTTAGTACTACAAAGATAATGGAGATGGTAGACAAATAGCAACTAAGTATTTTACTTCTTTATATTCAAGTTCCATTTTGCAAAGTTAATGATTAAACGTGTATGTACAATATAGTGTTTTTAATTATCCTATAGTAATATGTGCAGGTAGCTGTGTGTGAACCTGTGTGTGTGTGTGTGTGTGTGTGTGTATGTGTGTGTGCTTGTATATGCTTGTGTGTGTGTGCTCCTACAGTATATTCTTCTTTCTTTCATTTTATTTCACCTTTCAAGATAGCTTCCCACTACATATCTCAGAAAAGAATCTGTATTGCAATAATCTTACTTCTTGTGCATCCCAAGTGTTGGAATTTTGGTTGTATGCCACAACTGAAGGCTTTATATCATTTCGTTGAGGATGTATTTATAACCTAATAGTACACCTAGTACAATGGTTTTGACTTATAAAATTACAATTGATATTGTACTACTAAAATTATTTGGTATTGATTACTTTCCCTGGTGTGGTAAGTAAATGTGAATCAGAAGCTTTTTTAAAGGAGAAAGGATTTTTTTTTTTTTTCTTGGTTGACAGTTCGAAGATCAGATGTGATGAATAAGGCTCAGATTATGCAGGGGCAGTTTGTAGTCAAGTGTGTTACATCCCTGTGAATCAGGAAACAGAAAACATGGTGGCCATGATCAGAGCCAATGATGATCCTTTGTGACTACCCATCAATAAAGCACTTTCTCCAACTAGTTATTATAACTAAAGTACCAAGAATCCTTCAAAAATTTAGCAACACCAGCATGAGATCAATTGCTTAAAGGCAAGAGATTATGAGCACATATATAAAATTTAGAGACATCCTCAGGCATTCAACTTCAATTCATGAAACTCAAAAATCATAAGTACAAGCTGAGCATGGTGGTACATGCCTTTAATCCCAGCACTTGGGAGGCAGAGGCAGGCAGATTTCTGAGTTCAAAGTCAGCCTGGACTCTTTCCACTGCTTGTTGGGTCTTTCAGAGGGTAGTCCTGATAGATCCCTTTTTCTGAGCACTCCATAGCCTCAGTAATAGTGTCAGGCCTCATAACCTCCCCATGAACTGGATCCCACTTTGGGCCAAATGAAATATTATTAAAGACTAGAGTGCACTAACCTAAAATAATTTTCATAACATAAGCAAATTTGGAATGAACCTTGTATTTTGACAACTGAAGATCTCATTCAAATATAAATTCCCCAATAAACCTAATTGCATCAATTATGTTTTTACTGTAATCTGCAAATATTTCATCCAAAAATGAACCTAATTAGTCCTATTGGAAGCAAATAAAAGTAATGAAAACAGGCAATACCACACAGCTATGGATGCTAACGTTCCTGTTACGGGAAAAGGAATTTAATATTGGTTATTCACAATCCATTTCATGGTATACTGTAAGAGAGGAATAATGAGACAGAGGGAGAGGGAGAGGGAGAGGGAG
>NC_034600.1:67471703-67474210 GCF_900095145.1 Mus pahari | reverse complement strand
AGGAAAGAGAGAAAGTATTTCTTGCCACTGTTCATGGTATACTGTAAGAGAGGAATAATGAGGGAGAGGGAGAGGGAGAGGGAGAGGGAGAGGGAGGAGAGGGAGGAACTCACTAGGTAACAGTGAATCATCCAGACCTTGCTATGTTCACCATTCTTGCCTTGGCCAGAGATCCACCTATGTCTATCCCAGAGTGCTAGATTAAAGGTATGTGGCACCATGCACAATGATAATTTTATTTAGACTTCAAAATTACTAACTAAATTAAGAACATTATATATATATATATATATATATATATATATATATATATATATTAAGTAAACAACTACATATATACACATATGTCATATATACTTGTATATATCATATACTAACAATATTCAATATTTCTATTTTAAAATTAACTTTAGAAAACTTAGTTTCTCCTAGTTCTACTTTAATTTGTACTCAAATGTCATATTGGAAATATTTTTCATTTATGATTCATGCCTAATTTCTCTTTAAGTCAGTCATATTTAGGACCTGCATCCTTTATTCACTATTATAGTTATAAATAAACTAAATATCAAAAAGATTTACATATGGATTTTGTCTCTCAGATAAAATGGTGAGAACCTTTTGACTCATTCATTCTCAGCTATTCATAGAAAGTAAAGGTAGTTCTTATGTTCACATTTCTTTACTAATAACCTGACTGGCAAGTTATATATGGTATTTAATTGATCAGTTATCTCCTTTTGCAGAAAGAATATGCTTTGAAACATTACTCCAGTGACCAGTAAAATTTTATGAGCTCTTTGACAACCTGAAAGCATTATTTAAACCTAGATGTAGCCGGCAGGGCATATAACTCTCAGCTAAGACCAGGTACTATAAGTTACAAAAGAGACTAGCTTGGACATCTCACTGGAATAAAAAAGTCAGACAGTCTTAGACAAAACTGCCAGTCCTTCCATTCCAGGTACTCCCTTTCTACCAACTGTGATAAGAAACTTCCGGGAAAGGAAAGTCCCCATTATCAGCAGGCTTCTGAAATTAGTGTTGAGAGTGAATTACATCAAATTTGTGTTTAAGTCAGTGACTTTATGGAAAAGAAATGGGCCTCAAAAATGTGCATAGGATCTATTCATTTGGTCAAGGTCTGATTTGCATAGAATTACTGCTTCCCTTAGTAACATGCATATTTGTATATCTGCGTTCTCTATGTGTGTATGTGCCTGTGCGTGCGTGTGTGCATGCGTGTGTGCATGCGTGCATGCATGTGTGTGTGTGTGTGTGTGTGTGTGTGTGTATGTGTATGTTGAATCATGTGTTTTTGATGACATTACAACCCTTGACTGCTTCAGAGATCAGATCAGAAGTCAACAGCAGCCATCTTTCTCTATTGTTTTCTATTGAATAGAACCTCTCAATGAAAGTGGAGATTTCAGACTGTATGCACTGCTTGGCTTATAAATCACAGGGATACTGTTATATGTGGGGTCCCAGTGCTGGGATTATATGTATGTGCCACCATGTTTTAATAAAAATGATGGAGATCTAGATCAAAACGTAATGTTTGCATAACATTTATTTTTCAATATGCTCATTAGCGGCTTTCCTTATTATTTAATTAATTCAACATGAAAATACACATTAATGTGCAATTATGTTTGGGATGTATTGAATACAGTTTAAATACACTTGGAAAGTTATCTATTGTGAAATATAGACAGACCCTAAAAGTATTTTAATTAAAATACAATCATATTACATTACTCTTCTGTTTTATCCCCGTGGTTAATCATATCTGGAATCTCATAAATCCCTACTCACAAGTTGATAGCTACTTTTTATTTATTTGTTTATTTTTTACTTTATATTTGTTACATACATGAATATGTATGTATGTGTGTATGTGTGTATGTATGTGTTTATGTGTATATATATATATATGTATTTATGTTTGTATGAATGTATGTGTGTGTATGTATGCATGTATGTATCTATATATGTATGTACATATGTCTTAGCTTTGCTCTTGCTGTGATAATGCAGCATAATCAAATCAGGGTAAGAAAGGATTTATTTCAGCTCATACTTCCAGATAACAATCTAGCTCTGAGGTAAGTCAGTTCAGGAAGGAAACAGAGCAGGAACATGGAGGCAGAAGGTGATACAGAGGTGTAGAGTGATGCTGTGTACTGGGTTGCATATCAAGGCTTCCTCCGTCTGTTGCTTTATAGAACCTAGGACCATCAGCCCAGATATAGCACCACCCACAATGGATGGGGCACTCCGCTATTAGTCACTAATTAAGGAAATGCTTTTCAGCTGGACCTTATGCAGGTATTTTTCTCTCAATTGAGGGTCTCTTCTCTAGTTTCTGTCAAGTTGACATAAAACTATCCAGTAATATGTATGCATGCACACACACACACACACACATATATATATATATATATATATATATATATATATATATATATATATATATATATATATATATTCATTTATATATATAA
>NC_034600.1:67421660-67471633 GCF_900095145.1 Mus pahari | reverse complement strand
ATATATATATATATATATATATATATGTATATAACCTTCTATTTTTGTTGTTTGTATGCATATAGTATTAAGGCTGACCACTCCACACTGGACAAACATAAGAGGGCTCATCTGCAGCAGAGACTGATTCTCTTTCTCCTAGCAGTCAATTACTAGCATAACTCCTTACTAAGTTCTAAATCTTATCCTTATTCCCAACAGATAAGAAAAACTACCACATATAATGAAATACATTTCTCTTTACAGCAAATGGTGACCACTACAGAAAACTACAATCGGACACATGGGTGTGGGTGAGCCAGCCACAATGATTCACCTGCATCAAACTCCGTTTAAGGATCATGGGACATCACAGAAGAGGTGACAGAAAGATGTTAAGACTCAGAAGACCAGAAAGTTTGGTTTGAAGCAATTTTTACAAAACCTTATCCATATCAATATGACATTTTAATGTGGAAAGGGTAAATTTCCTATAGTACTGACCCGAAGAAAAATATTTATAAACAAAGGTTTTTTAAATTATATTTTAATTGGTTAATTTAATTATTCACATTTCAAATGTTATTCCCCCTTGGCAGTTTCCCCTCCCCAAATCTCCTATCCACTCCCCTTCCCCCCTGTTTCTTGAAGGTTCTATGTTGCTATTCCTATGGGGATGCAATCCACTTCAGCTCCTTCAGTCCTTCCCCTAACTCCTCCATTCAGGTTCCTATGCTCACTCCCATGGTTGGTTATATGCATCAGCATCTATATTGGTCTAACCCTGGCACAGCCTTTCAGCGGACAGCTATACCAGGCTCCTTTCAGCAAGCACTTCTTGGCATCAGCAATAGTGTCTATTTTTGGTTTCTAACATAAAAGAAAAAGCCAATAAAAAAATTGGGAAATGTTTACTGTTTTCAAAGACTTTCTCCATTTTGTTTAGACTACACAAGGGAACACTTGCTTTCTGGATTTCCTACCATACTAAGCAAATGGACCCAGAAACAGCTGAGCAGCATGAGCTGAAGAGGTAAATGATTCAGTGCAGAGTGCCAGATGAACTATGATTTAAAGATGATTTCCTAGATCAGCAGAAGCAGTACATATACAAGAAAGTAAATGAAGATGAATACCTATGCTCCATTAGAAGCTATGAATACAAAATTGGTAACTTATTACTAAATGTTTACATTTCTATATTCAGCAAATATGTGCTCTGGAATCAAACTTAAAGGAAGATCATTTCATATTTTGTTGTGAGAGCTGTACTTCAGGTGAAAGGAAATAAATGCTAAATTATAAACTTGAGACATAATTGCATATCTTTATGATAAATGGTTTCATACTGAAATGAATGTTAAACAGTAAACATAAATGTGTACAATAATTTATATTCATCAATAAGTATACAGATTAAGGAATATTTTGGCATACATATAAATTCACATGCACAAATGTGTTATCTTATATAATTAATGTAATTATTTGATTGCACATCACATAAAATGTATATGTATACATCTGTCGTATATATATATATTTTTTTCTAAATTACATAATAAATATGATAATGTAAAGGAAAAATGTAATACCATGCAGTAATACATGCACACATACATGAAATACATGAAATTGATTGCATGTTTATTAAATAAATAAAAACACTAATATACACTTTAGTTATTAACACTTACAATTCAATACTGAATGAGTTAAGTTTGATACTGACAGAAAGATGTAAGTTGTAATTCTTTTCTCTTGCATTTTAACTTTTAATAAAATTACTCTAAATAATATTAAAATACAATTAATAAAAATATGAGTTTAAGCAATTTGCAGGACATTCAGGATCACCTACTTCCTCTATTGTAGGTGAATCTGAAATATAAAATCATGATTCTATAGGACATCCCTAAAAGTTAAGAAGCTAGAAAAACACCTAACTCAACCTGTAGAATCTCACTGGGATTTATGCAAAAGTAACACTCACTGAAACTCTTTAGAGTTGTGTCTGACAGAAAGTAAATAAAAGGCATAACAATCCAAACATGTTTTTGCTAGAGAATTGGAGCAAAACTACTGTTTTTAGGAAAGATTCTTCAAGGAGAAATGTTCAGCTAATATATATTCAATAGGACCTACTGAGAAACAGAACAAATATGGTTGTTCCTGTTGTTAGTGAAGATTTGTTAGAGCTCTGAAAAGAAATGGTGTCTTCAAAGAAGGGCATCAACTGAGTTGCAGCACATTTACATGTGTCTCATCACACAAGCATGGACAAAATCACCTAAAAAAATCTTTACTTTGAGGAGTACACACAAACTGCTATAATTATCAATACGCCAGTCACGGGTTAACAGAGACATCTCTGTATCCGTGCAACAGAACGCAATGTAGTGAGATGTAGGGAGACTCTAAGGCAAGGATGGAAACTAGGGTATCAAGAACACATCCCCGAGATGCTGCCCCTCTTCGGTAACCAGAGTGATGCTAGATAGAAGATCACCCAAAGCCCAAGTACCATACTCAGTGTCTCTAGACAAGAACAACAAGAACAAAGTCCCTAACTCGATCCACTTCTAACTCTTTTAAAGTGAACACACATCAACAACAGGAAAAAAAATGTGTCCTTTCTAAAGGAAAAAAAAAGTAATCTATGCCAATTGTTATGAAACCAAAAATAGTATTAAAACAAGGACAAAGAATAATAATGGTGATAACTGTAAATATTACATGCTGATGTCTGTGATTGCCTTTTCTGATTGGGTGTTTTCTTGCTTGTTTTCTGTCTTCTTCTCTGGTTCTTAGAAGTGTGAGATGGCTGGGTTACTCTTGGTAAGGAATGTTTCTCAGTATGACCGTTTTGCTGTGCAAATGTAAAACATATTTTTGATCCCCAGGCAGACATATCAGCAGTGTTCTAAGTAGAACACAATAAATTCTGAAATCAAAGGCTACAAAGAAAAACATGCTTTCAGAGAGACAAAAATAGATTTCTCTTTATGAAATCTAAATTTTCACAAAACAATGAACCTTTAATCCGCAGACTTGTTTTTACCTAAACCAGAAGTTATCAGCTATATCACTATTAAAATGGAACAGACCGAAGCACCCACACTTTGGTCTTCCTTCTTATTGAGCTTCATATGCTCTGTGAATTGTATCTTGGGTATTTCGAGCTTTCAGGCTAATACAGACCATATGAAGCTCAAGAAGAAGGAAGACCAATGTGTGAGTGCTTTGATCCTGCTTAGAAAGGGGAACAAAATGGGAGCAAATATGGAGACAAAGTGTGAAGCAGAGACTGAAGGAAAGGCCATCCAGAGACTGTTCCACCTGGGGATCCATCCCATATACAGTCACCAAATTCAGACACTACTGTGGATGCCAAGAAATGCTTGCTGACAGGAAACTGATATAGCTGTCTCCTGAGAGGCTCTGATAGAGCCTGGCAAATACAGAGGCGAATGATTGCGGCCAACCATTGGACTGAGCATGGGGACACCAATGGAGGAGTTAGATAAAGGACTTAAGGAGCCGAAGGGGTTTGAAACCCCATAAGAAGAATAACAATATCAACCAACCAGATACCCCCCTCAGAGCTCCCAGGGGTTAAACCACCAACCAAAGTATACACATGGAGGGACTCATGGCTCCAGATGCATATGTAGCAGAGAATAGCCTTGTAGGGCAACAATGGCAGAAGAGGTCCTTGGTCCTATGAAGGGTCAATGCCAGAGCATAGGGGAATGGGACAGTGGGGAGGTCAGTGTGGGTGGGTGGGTGGGTGGCAGAGCACCCTCATAGAAGCAGGGGGAGGGGGAATGGAATAGGGAGTTTCTTGGGGGGGGGGACTGGTAAAGGGGATGACATTTGTAATATAAGTAAAGAAAATATCCAAGTTTTAAAAAAATATATGAAAAAAAAAACAAAAAGTATAAGAGGACAGAGCCAAGCTGAAGAACAAACCACGAGACTCAGTCTTCAGTAAACTTAGACTACAAGCTGGAAAATATGCTGAAACGATTTTATGGATTTCTGGATTTGGTGCATCATTCCCCAGGTTTCATGTTGATAGAGATTTCAGCATATTGAATATGCTGCAACTATTGTAAATTTTTTTATTATTATTACTTTTAATTTTTTTTATAGTCCAGTCATTATCCCCTCATGATCTGCCCTCCCATTGTTCCTCATCCCATTCCTCTTCCCCTCTTGTCTCCAAGAGGATGTTAACCCCTGTCCCTCACTAAGCCTCCCCACTCCCAAGATCCTCATGTCTCTGAGGGTTAGGCGTATCTTCTCCCAGAGAAGCAAGCTGTATATGTGTCAGGGGCTTCTGACCAGCTCCTTTATGTTCTCTGATGGGTGCTCAGTTTCTGAGAGATCTCAGGGGTACAGGTTGGTTGAGACTTCTGGTCTTCCTATGGGACCAACCTCCTCTTCAGCTTCTTCCAGCCTTTCCCGAAATAAACCACGGGGTTCACTGACTTCAGTCCAAAGCTTGGGTGTATCTGCTTCTGTCTCAGTCAGCTGCTGAGACCCACAAAAGAGAATGCTCCTGTCTGTAAGCTCACTACATCATTGGTCAGGCCTTGGACCCTCCCCTTGAGATGGACCCATGTTGGGAGAGTCACTGGAACTCATTTCCGTCACTCTCTTCTCCATTTTTGTCCCTGAAGTTCTTTGAGACAAGACCAATTCTTGGTCAGAGTTTTTGACTGTGGGATGGCAACATCATCCCTCCATTTGATGCCCTCTTTCTATTGATGGTGGACATTATAAGTTCCCTCTCCCAACTGTTGGGCATTTCATCTGAGGGCCCTCTCTTTCAGTCTTGAGAGTCTCTCATCTCTCAGGTCTCTGATACTTTCTAGAGGCTCCCCTACCTCCCACCCCACAGAAGTCAAATATTTCAATTTTTCTGCTGGTCCTCAGGGTTTCTTTCCTGTCCCCCCTATACCTGATCATGTTCCTCTTTCCTCTCCCCCTTCCCTCTCCCACCCAGGTCCCTTCCTCCCTCTGCCTTCTGTGATTGATTTCTTCTCCCTCCCAAGTGGGATTGAAATATCCTCACTTGAACCCTTCTGCTAGTTAAACTTCTTGACTTCTGTGGATTGTATCCTGGTTCTCTGTCCTTATTTTTTGGCTACTACCCACTTATTAGTGGGTATATACCATGCATGTCCTGTTGCATCTGAGTTACCTCACTCAGGATAATATTTTCTAGTTCCACCCATTTGCCTGAGAAACTCATGAGGCCCTCCTCATTTTTAATAGCTGAATAGTATTCTCTAGTGTAAATGCGCCACATTTTCTGTATCTGTTCTTCCGCTGTGGGACATCTGGGTTGTTCCCAGCTTCTGGTTAACAGAGATAAGGCTGATATGAACATAGTGGAACAAGTGCTTCTGTGGTGTGGTGGAGAATCTTTTGTGTATATTACCAAGAGTGGTGTAATTGGGTCTTCGGGTAGACTCTTCTGAGGCACCTCCAGACTGATTTCCAGGGTGGCTGCACCAGTTTGCAATCCCACCAGCAATGGAAAAGGGTTTTTCTTTCTCCCCATCCTCACCAACATTTGCTGCCACCTGAGTTTTTGATCTTAGCCATCCTGATTGTGTAAGGTAGAATCGTAGGGTCGTTTTGATTTGCATTTCCCTGATGACTAAGAACTTTGGACATTTCTTTAAGTGCTTCCACATCACTCAAAATTTCTGTTGTGAGTTCTCTGTTTAGCTCTATACCTCGTTTTTGATAGGGTTGTTTGGTTTTTTAGGAGGTTAGCTTCTTGAATTATTTTTATATTTTGGATATTAGCTCACTATCGGATGTGGGGTGAGTGAAGATTTTTTTCCCCAAATCTGCAGGTTGCAGATTTGTCCTATTGACTATGTCCTTTTACTGTGTGAAATTTTAGAAGACATTGGACATATAAATTTTATATTCAGCAATAAATGCCCTGATATTAATTCTCAGCTTAATGAAGCATTTCAGAATTTATATTTAAAAGTTTTAGATGAATAAAATTTTGTGAGATTCATTAGCATTTTCATCTATTCCATGTCTTAACTTTTTAATTTTTCTATGAGGTGTTTTTATTCACCTCATTTTATTCTAAATGGTTATATTTAGAATTTTATGAACTTATACATAATATATATGAAAATATTTTTCCTGGTTGAAAAATTAATGAAATTGCTTATATAGCTTAGCTCTCTACCATTCATTTTGTCTAAGGAATTTGAAAATGAAGACTGTTGAGTGGAAGAAAAATTTTTATATATCATGTTTTATATATCATATTTGAAATATAGCTGTATATAGATTTGTCTTAGAAAATATGTACATAATGGTGCATAGCTTCTGTTTTAGCTAAGCAAATCACACATTCGAGGATGTATTTTTCAGATCAATTCTGGATAGAATAAATGGTCTTTGATGTCTACAAATATAATTAATAGGTATCTAATAGAGATTCACTGGTATATTTAATCTTAGCTAACAGGCCAAGAACTAGTACAGGAGGTTCCTAATTTGATTTGTCTCACAGATGACCTTAAGATACTGAACAGACCACTAAAATTCCATATTTGTGCATTTTCCAATTTAGACATGCTATCACATATTCATTTTCACGTGTTTCTTAAACTTTTCTTAAACCTCTGTATTAGTCAGTGTTCTTCAAAGAAGCAAACTGATTAACTGAGTAAAACTCAGAGGAAAATATCTTATTCTACACAGCTGGCCCACAGGATTCTAGGACCTGAATCTGCAGTGTAGCAGTCACCCTGGATAATGAGGAAGCATAGAATACAGCTGAAGTCAGAAAGCTGGGGCTGTGTCTAAGGAATCAGCTGTAGCACAGGCAGAGTCACTGTTTTCACGGCAGGTAAGCTTGTAACCATGGTCAGCTCATTACCGTTGGTGGAACTCAGTGTACTTTCATTAAATGTGTAGATTTATATGGACTTATGTGTGTATAATGGCTCATGCAGACTTCTATGGAAGTCAGAAAGAACATTGAGTACCTCTTCTGTTACACTTCACCTTATTGTCTTGAGAAAAGCGTTCTCAATGAACCTGAAGCTTGGCTGTGGGCCAGAGAGCAGCAGTGAGACCCTGTCTCGGGCTTTTTCAGTACTAATGAACATTTTCCAGTGATTTCAACTAAGGTCCTCCTGTTTGTACAGCTAGTATTTTTATCCATTAAGTTATCTCTTATCCCCAAATTTGGACTTTAATATCTTATAAATATGTATCCTCCCAAATCATCAAGAATAAAATATGTTCTGATATCTATACACTCTGGTCCAACCAACTTAAAGCATGACATTATCCATTACAAGTCCGTCTCTTGTCAACTGAGGTCTTAGGTGCCTCTGCTTTAACTGTACCTAATATTTGAGTAAGCACAAACAAATGCACTTCCAGATAACACTACCCATTTAGAACTGAGCATGTCTTTGTGATAACCAAATACTATGATATTTTTAAAAATATACTTTGTATTATATGATGACATTTTAATATAGAAAAAATTGAAAATGTTCAATAAAATATATACCAAAATATTAAATAAATACTAAGAATATGCTCAGTTCTTGATTTACAACTGGTCATTTAGTTATAGCAAATACTTCTAAATTCCTTCATTTACGCCTGTCTTTCACAACTTCTGTCCTATGTTCTTTTCTATTATTGGCCATTTCCTAATAATTGAAATGTTCCCTATATCTAAGGGGGTAGTTTTATGAGATTCAGGGATAAAAGAAGGTAACTTTCACATGAATTGGAATTTGGAAATTTCTTACCACCTCTCCCCAGCAGTACAGAACAGTAGACACAACTGATCATGGAGGAGAGGAACTGTAGGGAGCTGAGGATTGGGGCTGTAGAGCTGCGGGTAAGTTGTACAGATAGTCTAGGGTGGCAGTTTTCTGATTTTGTTTGTTTTTTATGTTATCATGGCAATGGCAATTTAAACTATTCTATAAAGTATTTCAGTTATAATCACGGTCTCCCTTTACTAAGCATAGATTCTTTCCTCAGACACTATCACTTGAATGCAGTCTCCCCCCCCCTTCTACCTCCCAGTGTCTCCCTTCCTCTGATCCTATCCAGATCCTGTCTCTCTCTGTTTCTCATTAGAAAATGAGATTTTAAGAGATAACAGCCAAACATAACAAACCAATATACAGTAAAATGTAAGCTATTATAATTATATTTATGTTGGACAAGCAACACAACAAACAGAAAAGAGCCCCAATAGAAGGCCCAAGAATCAGAGACCCATTTGACCCATTTAGGCTACATGCTTGCTGTTTTAGTCTCTGTGAGTTCGTATGCACTTTATTCAGTTGTTTAAGAGGTCTTTGTTCTCTTGGTGCTCTCTGTTCCAATTATAAGACTTTCCGTTCCCTCTTCAGTGGAGTTCCCTGAGCTGTGAAGGGAGGAATGTGTTGGGAACATCCTCCCTAAAGCTATGTGTTCCTAGGTCTCTCCGTCTCTCTGCATATTGTCTGGCTGTGGGTCTCTGTATTTGTTCCCATCTGCTGCAGGTGGCGCCTCTCTGATGATGGTACAATAAGGTACCAATCTGTGAGTTTGGTTAAAAGCACTGGCTGCTCTAAAAGAGGACCCAGGCTCAAATCCCAGGATTCACATGGCAGCTCACAACTGTCTACAACTAGTTCTAGGTGACCAGGTGCCCTCTTCTGGCTTCTGTAAATACCAGGCAAACACATAACAACCAGACATAAATGCAGTCAAATGTTCACCTCTGTAAAATTAAAAAAAAAAAAAAATTAAGGCAGAGTTGCAGTTTTCAAGAGCCAGCACCTGTGTTAGTATAAGATTTTTGATGAGTAAGGTATTTTGAGCTATCTATGCTCCATTTAAGTACCTACACTCCTGTTAGTAAACTAAAGATATCATTGGCTCATTAGTGTAATTCTTACATCGTCCTCCTATGGGTTGTGAATAGCAGTGTGTATGTTGTGCATTTCCTAGGAAAGTTCTATCTTACAAACTTTAGCCTCCATGAGCACCTCAGAAGTTGCACAAAGTAATGCCAAACAAGCTGCTGTTATCGTCCTAGAGAAAAGGATGCTATTTTTCTGTTGATAAGAATTAAAGGTAATAATATGCCACATTTCTTTCTTGCATTCAGGCTTCAGAATAATTGTAAAATTAAGCATTAAACACATAAACATATATAACTACATAATTAAAGTATTCTTAATAAAAATAAAATGAAGTGCCTAATTAAATGGAGAGTTAGGGAAACTGCTCAGAGCAAATAACACTTAAGAAGAAATAAGCATTGAATGGGAATTAGGTAGTGAGTTAATAGGGATACCATTACTGGAAAGCTATATACAAGCAGGTCTTCGGTAAAAAGCTTATCACATTCTAGAGGTTGATTTTATGCTTACAATGGTAAAAGAGGGATATATATATATATATATATATATATATATATATATATATATATGTATGTATATCTTTGAATAAGGTAGGATAAACTAAAAGAAAAGCTATGCATGTTTTTGGCCTTGAGACTATTCTGACTTTAAAACGTACTTTATGCAAGAAAAGCCACTGAACACAAGTGGAAGAAACTATTTTGCCTGCTTCAAAGCAGTGCAATTTATCATGGAACAAATGTCAAAATGCTTGTTTTACTGAAGGTAATGCTTGTTGGTTATGATCACTAGCTTGACATGCCTAGGTGGCTAAGATAAAATACTTAATAAAGCAAATTAATGTGTAACCGAGAACATTATTTTTTTTAAAATTGGAAGTGTGATTAACCTCTGCAATAAGCTAATTCTAATAATATCAGAGGACAAAATAACTCAGTCATAAGCAAACCGCGGAGTATAATTTTGCTTTATTTCCTAATGATCACCATTTTCCAAACTCAACAGAGAAGTGTGGGTAGCTTTAATGTTTTAAAAGTATGGATAAGAATGTGCAACATCTTTCAGTCTTCGCTATCTTTCCTCCATTCCGATGATCTCTGTCGTTGTCTTTTAAGAGATTCATAGAAGAGGTAGAGTGGGAGGAGAGGTTAGAATGGCAGCAGCTGATTTCATTTCTTGGGTCTTTGCCCCTCAGCTAAGGCATTATCAGCTGAGAACTTTGTATCTCGCAGCATATGGCCAAGATAACAGCGGTGGGAAGAACATCCAGCCCATACAAAGAGACAGCTAGCTTCCTTCCAGACGGGGCGCCAGAGCTGGGGCATCATTAGAAGCTGTGAAGTCTTGGTTTTATCATCTGTAAACCAGACTGGGTCCCTTTTAACCTTAAACAGGACTAGGTTTGGGTGCACTTTGCAGGCCAAGCCTCTTTAAATGATAGCACCAATCTGATGTGATGATAAAGGTGGATTCTTAACCTCCTCCTTGGAGAAAAAAGACTGCCAATGTAGGCGGTGGCCCCAGACCTTCTGGGGGCAGAGACCTTCCAAAGAGTGATTCTTTTGGACAAGAACTGGAAGCATGACATCACAGGTCAAAAAGAAAGTAATCAGGGTTTAGCCTGCTTACTTGAGGACCTCTTTCCCTGGCTATCTACTTATTTAAGAGCTTTTAGCACTTGTTCCTTAGCTGGATAATTTTGTATCAAAATTAATTATCACAAGCTTGTCTCTTTTCTTCAGGGTTTAACATCAAAATTACAGTGTAAGGGCAGTTATAAGGAGAAGTCAGCTGACAATGTGACCATCATTTCTGGGCCTGGAAGACAGCTCAGACAGGAAAGCTTTTCCTATGCACTCCTGAGGACTTGTGGTATATCACCAGCACTGCAGTAGGAAACCAGGGCATGGGTGACATGAACATGTTTTTCCATTGCTGTTGACATGGGGACAGGATGAACTCTGAAGACAGCCCATCTGGTCCCATCAGTAAGCTTGAGATGCAGTGTGAAACGTTGTCTCCAAAAGTAAGACAGAGAGTGCTAGAGAAGGAAACCTGTTGTCAACTTCTAGACTTCATAGTCTCTTCTGTGCATACATGTACACACATACCAGCACACACATATGTCTACACAGTTGTGCAATTCATACCTTAGATTGGTAAAAATACTTAACCAAGTAAAGTTAACAGAGATTAATACCAGTCTCAAACTGGATGCTTAGGCCAGGTTTTCCTGATGTGCCTCTTATTTTGGAATAGACATTATTATGCCAGAAAAGTTGTGGAAATTTTGGTTTAACTGCATAACATTTCCACTTTTTCACTTCAAAGTATTGGATTAGATAGCCCCTCAGTGTGACAGCTGGCCATAAACTTAAAAGAAAAAAAAATCAAGAAACAAAAGCACAGCAGCATATTCTATTCAGCATACTCTGCCAAAAACATCTTTACTTTTTTCCCCCCAATGGAAAATGATCAATAATCTGTATGAGAGGCATATTAATTACTTGGGACCACATCAACCAGAGTTAATTTAATCCTTCAAGACATGACTACTAGTGTTCTAGGGGGAAGAAGATCCGGAGCAGTGATGTCAGTTAAGGATCCGGAGCAGTGATGTCAGTTAAGGATCCGGAGCAGTGATGTCAGTCACGCTTTGCACAGTGGATTTGTGAAGTGGAAGCAGATCAGAGTGGTCACTGTTGAACCTCTTCACCTGAAGCCTATTTCCAGGGTAGTTAAATGGTTAAATTTATAGGAGGGAGGGTCAACTCATAATTGGACAAAAGCGCTACTGTGTGTCTTATTTCTCAATGGGCCTGTGAAAAAAAAGATTTTTGAGCAGAGACAGTGTCACTTGTCTCACAGAACAGCCCCTGGTTTTGAGTAAAAATATTGAAAATCTGATAAACATTAAACAATTCAATAATGAGTGAAAAAGGCTTACCTTATTTGGAAAACTACATTTAGCATGACTGTGCAAATACCAAAGTAGTACATACATACATATATAATATTTATTATGAATATTTTTGTGTTATATACATATAAATCATTATACTCACTGTTTTCCATGTATCTGTCTTGTTTTTGCTTTATTCATGATGAATGTAAGAAGCTGGACATTTCCCTCCATTATAAAACATGAGAATAAAATGTTATACTCTAAGGACTATAGATAGTGAACATAGAATAAACAGTTAAAACATAAACATACAAATGTAAAGGCATGTTGCGTCAAAGAGAATAAACACTGAAAGACAAAGCTTAATATGAGAGTGTGTGCAAGATGAGAAAAAGAAGAAGCTGTTTAACTTTATCTCACATTACAAAAATGATGTATATTAAGGCTATATTTTATAAACTTCTTTGTAATCAGAGAAAGGACCATGTACATGTATTCTGGGGACTGGCAATGAAGATAATTAGCTTATTAAAGAAATGACTTTTTAAAGACTGGTAGGCTTCAGAACTCTCTTAACCCTATGTGTACAAGAATATATCATAAGAGAAATGTATTTGACATCCAGCGAGATAAATGTCAGAGGAGCAGCAAAGTACATGCTTTCAGAAGGAATGATAATCAATGCGGTTGACTGGTGTTGACAAATCAGCCAAGGCAGGAATTCAAATACCACTGGAATTAGAAGCATTGAAATTACAATTGACCTTGGCTGGAACAACATGCCCCAAAGAGATGGCAAAAGAGGCCAAACTGTGTGTTCTAAATTATGAACGATTTGCACTGGCATTCCTAACTCATCACATGCCTTGGCAAATTACACTATTTAAAGCCCAGTGCATTTAGTCAACAAAGCAGAGAAAGCAGCTACACTAAGACATTACAATTAAGTCTCATTGTTTCCTCTAACTTCTTCATAAATATTATAGTTATATGGGTACTATATTATATTTTGACATACAAATCAAGCCAAGTATATCACCACCAGATTGGACAAAGATCAAAGACATGGATGTCAAAGAATCTAGATTAAAATGCTGCTGTTCTTAAATAGGGATGGAATGTTCTGGAAGAAATATTACATATACTCCTGATCATATAATCCTGAAAATTACATTCTAGCAAGTGCTTTATTACTCCAGTGTTTCAAGGTTATCCTTTCTCTACGGATTGGTGACATTTGTGATACTAAAGAATGATACAGCTTAAATATGACATATTGTGTTCAGAAACAGGCATTGAACAATTTCACTTTCTCCACAGCTGGTGGTTGTAATATGGACTACTAAAAGAAAATCTCTGGGTTGTAGCATGGACTTGAGAATGCAGACAACAAAAATGCATGCAGTTGAGGATCACACTTTGTCTCCAGATTCTTTGCTTCTGTTCCTAGTTCCCTATGCCATCAACAGCCTCCATTTTTATAGTATGTGTGGTCAGGCTGGACCTACTATCGACACGGAATTTGGAAAGTGTCAGCTCAAATCACCTTTCTATCTAAATTGTCTCTCTTAAGTTGTTTCTTCCTAAATATTTGTCACGGATACACAAAAACTCCTCCAGCCAAAAATTCTTCTTGTAGATAGAGGAAACCTCTTAAAATCACTTACAGAATAGATACAGAATCAGTGTGATGGTATTATTTTTGCATCTACTTCATTATAATTACACAGAACATTTTTCATCATAACTTCTGTAAGTATTTTTTCTCTGCCAGACTTTCTCAACAGGTATAAAATTTTAAGAATATGCAGAATATGCATATAAAACTATGACATGTAGTAGACATAAATAACAGCCAATATGGTATGTAAGCATGTATGTATGTGATTTTACGTGAACATATATGTTCACAGGCATATAAATAAATATACATGACAAAATACAGAGTATACATAACTACTTTAACATAGATACTTTGCAAATAGTTACACTGTAACATTATAGTTTTTCCTATGTCTGTTTAACCTATGAAAAATGTACTTGTGTTATCAAGTATTTTGTTTATCTTCTTATAAAAATAAGTTATATCACCATAAGTTTATACACGTCATTCACATCACATGAGGGCTGCAAGTACTTTACCCAAATTCAAATACTTTCAAATACTTTCCTGGTTTCAGTACTTGTTGTTGATAATAATTTATACAGTATGAATTAATCTTTATCTCATATAATGTTGACTCTATTGAGATATGTATTTCCATGTACTCTTTGACATTTTATACAGGTATGCAGTATGACTTGATCACATCTACGCTATATTGACCCCTATCTTCTCTTCTTAAGACCCTCCAAACCTTCTTTCTCCAAATGCAAGAACTTCTAAGGAAAAATAACTTTTTCTCTAGCCACAGTAATTAACAAATTATATTCATCATCTGGTTACTATCATTGAATCCATATACCTAATTGGTCAAGCATTGTGAAAATTAATATATTTGGAATTTCAAGAAATATTATGATTTAATTATTTACATCTTATCTACTCAATTAGAATTATATCTTTTCTCAATACTCCATAATTTATACCATGTGCTGCCAATCATAATTTGGTTTACTGTACACATATATTTTCCTCACCTTCCTTCACATTTGGTACTTGCCTTTACTATTTTAGTAATATTTGGTTAGTTACTATAAAATATTCTCATATTTTATGCACTGTGAATTGAAACAGGAGCATGGGTGTATTTTGGAAAATCATCATTTGTCTGAAGTATTTTCTTATCCTGTTAAATTCTCATTGAAGAGAAGCAGTACTGTGTGCCCTTGGATTCACTCAGTAGTCCATCCTGACCTATGATATGATGGACCCATGTATCACCCAACTAAGCAGTTGAGATTGCAGGCATATAACACCATATCTGGCAAAAACAGAAAAAAATATTTAGTTATTATTAGGTTAAAAATTCTTCTTCTCTTCAAAGACTCCTATGGCTTTTTATAATTTCTCCAGTCATTACAAAATATAAAATTCATCTCACTTTGTGTAGTGATAACTACAGCATCTGGGAGTCCTACAGCTTTGCTTCTAGTGTGAGTTGTTCTTCCTGTGACTCATACAGTTATTTATCCTATGTCAGGTTACTTTCTAGTCCACAGAAAAAGGCATTTGTGATGTATTTTGAAATAATAAGACATGATAATATCATGTTTTTAAAAATGTGATTTCTTTTTTCATATGTATCAAGCCTAAGAAATCAATGTCATGGTTTTGTAGTTTTAAGCATTAAGATAATTCGATGCTTTTTGGCTATGTGCAGAAAAACTATATGCCTGACAAACAGAATATCAAAAAGTAGGATCTAGAGGTGTGCTTAGCTGGGTTTCTATGTCCCGCCACATCTTGTCATCACATTCTTCCTCTAATCTCATGTGGGTCTCAGAGCACAACTGAAGTACTCCTTTGCCACTACAATTGAAAGAGACAAATTCCCAACAGAAAAACTGCTCTGAATGCTGGTTTAGTTTTCAAATATATTTTCCATTTATTCTGTGGAGCTTGGCTTCAAAATTCTTGGCAGTTGTATATGTCCTTTGAAGCCAAGAAGTAGGTTTAAAATATCTATACTGTCCAGCTTTCTGGAGTGTCAACCATAAGAAAATTGTTCTCACTTATCTGAACCACTATTCCCGACAGAAGTCTTTCCTGCTTTTACTGAGTTATGAGATTCAATTCTGACACAAAACTATTTTAAGTGATAGTGTTAAGATAAACTAGCAAGTATATGGACATGGAAGAGCACTGTTCATTGACTGCCATGGTTCACTATGCTCTCCCAAAAATCATGGATTGAAAATTTAATAGGTAATGGCATACCAGGAGTTAATTCTGTCGTGAAAAATTGGCCTTCATAAACTAATTAGTAAAACTACTCTAATGGTAGATCCTTTCTTATGAATGTGAGTTTTTTATAAATCACCTTTTTCGTTTAGTGGTCTATGCAGATTCCTTTTCGTGTCTGACTTACAGCTGTAGAGCAAGATGGCTTTTGCCTCATGATGGTGGCTGGATAGTATATATCTCCCTTGGTGAAACTCTGAACAACACCTCTCTCTCCTTCTTTTCAAATTTTATTTAGTTTTCTAAATATCAAAATGTTATAGTAGTACACTGCCTTTCTACAAAAATCTTCTACTTAATTATAAAAAATTGTTGAAATGGCTGAGTAAGTAAAGCAATTCGATGCTAATTCTAAGCACTTAAATTTGTGTGTCAATCCCCACATTTTGAAAAGATAAAAATGACTGATAAGACCCCTGTAAGTTATATTCCAACTTCGACAGCTGCACTGTGCTAAGTGTGCATACATATGTACATACACACACAATCATATATACTCATGTACACACACATATAAACATATATACACATACAAAGATATACATCCATGTACATACACACATATAAATGTACAGATATACAAACACATAAACACCCATTCATAAAAATAGACATAAACATATATATACACAGTCACAGTCACTTACCCAGACACACAAGAAAACACACACAGAAGCATATACACATATACCCACACAAATACACATACATACAAATTCATAGAAATATTTTATTCAGACAGTGTTTAGTGCATAATGAATTACTTCAAGGAAATATTGATTAGATTCTCTTGAGAGACATAAATGTTACATTTATAATCTCATCAAATGCAAAATTTTCAATGTAAAATGAAAAGTACTTCTATTATTTGTAGCAATCACTTCTACACATTTTTTTTTCTTTTGTTGACAGAATTCTCAGAGGACTAATAAAAAGAGAAAGAAAAGTAAATCTGTTTTTCCCTATCTCCAGCTCTTTGGTTGATCATTTAACTTGATAAGAGTATATTGCAGAAATAATATTCTACCCATAGAGATCACTTGTACATGTTAAAAGAATCATATTATTAGTTTTATAAGTTAGAGAATATGACATGCAGTGTGAAACACAGGTAGTATAGGTGATTTATATGTATAACATAATATCAGTGAGAAGAATTTTTTGTCTAAATAATCAAAAATATTATAAAAACCAAACATAATCTTATAAAGTCTGAAGAATCTCTAAAGAATTGTTTTCAGTTGTTAAAATATTAATAGTTTCTAAAAAAAACTTTGAAAATCTATTAAACATATGGATAGCGGAATCAATCATTTCTTATGTTTGATTTAATGAAATAGTTTCTCAGTGACTTGGGGAAATTAAATCTATTTCACTTGATTGATTGACATTACTTTTCAAAATTAGATTACCTACACTTAAAACTTTGGAGAAATACTTGATTTTCAAGTGTTTCTTAATTTTCCATATAGCTCTAAACTCTTTTTTATGATCAAGTTTAGAAACTGAGTATGTGTGAGTGCATTTTAATTATTAAAATTAAATGAATTCTGCTTAGTAAAATTATGGTATTAGACTTTTTGAGAGTTTCTACATAAAAAGATATTCATTAATGTTGTTATAACTAATTGCATGCAGTTATTAATTCTGAATAAGCTGTTTACATTTTATTTCTTGTTGCAGCTAATCTTTTTGACTCAAGGCTGGGTTCTGTGCTGTTTTTATTGCTGAACAGAGAAAGAAGTATATGTTATTTTAAATGGTTTATCATGTTTTTGTTTGGTATATGTTTGTTTCTTTTAGATAACTGTGCTATTGAAATGAGTTAGACAAATAGTACATATCCAATATTTAATAACATTTCACATGAAAATGATATATGACCTCTGAGACCTCTTTCCTAATCAACATTAACTTAAATAAATATCCTATAAATAGAAATAAGGTTATGTTTGAGTGTTGTTAATATCCATGGAAATTATTTTGTTATAAACCATAGAAAAATATCTTTTATACTTTCCCATTTTATATCTTTGTAAAAAATAGTATTCACATAATTTCCTTGATAATATCATATAGTGGGGTTTTTGTTATATTAATATCCTTTCTCCATCTCCTCCTACCTCTCTCTCTCTCTCTCTCTCTCTCTCTCTCTCTCTCTCTCTCTCTCTCTCTCTCTCTCTCTCTCTCTGAATCTCTCCAATTGTACCTTATAGCTGATTATAGGTTGGTTTTGAAACGATGTGCAGCTAGCTATTCCATAGACAGAGTATCAGTCTGAAAAACCATCCTCGTNTCTCTCTCTCTCTCTTTCTCTCTTTCTCTCTCTCTGTATATGTTTTTCTGTCTCTCTACCTTCTCTCTTTCTTTCTTTACTTCTGACTCTCATATTCTTTTCTTCTGCCTCTCCCTTTCTCTTGCCATCTCTCTTGTAAACTTGTAGAGTGAGTTTGGTTTGTATTGGCCAACTACTGTTGAGTGAAAAGTCTACCCTGCAATTTTGTTAACTTTTAAGAGGCCATGTCCTTAAAGGAAATCAAATGCCTTCCCCAAAAGCTATCAAACCCTGTTAGCATCTCAGCTAAAGGCAGGGCTATGTGCCCTTCCCTCATTCATCTTTTGAATTTCTCTGGCTTGAGTATACTCAAATCTTGTGCATGCTGACATATTCACTATAATTACATTTGTGCATCTACTGTGTTGAGCCCATAAAACATGATTTTTACGAAGTTAGCAACCACCTCTGAATTATCATACTTCTTTGCCTTGTTCTATAAAGATTCTTGAACCATGTGGGGATGGCATGTCCCTCATAGTCCCGGAATCTTTTTATCTTTCTTGTCTCTTCTCCCCATCTTTTTGTACTGCTATATTGTACCTTCCATTGCTTGAAAGATTTGCCTCTTTCCACATGATCACTTATGAGTTTCCCAAATTTTAATGGTAGTCCAAAGAAAACACCAAGCATAAAAGCTAACATTCAAATAGAAAGAAAACGTGATGCTTGTATTCCTGTGTCTAGGTTACCTCAGTTAGAATGATTGTTTCCATTTCCATTCATTTTCCTTCAAATTTCACATTTTCTTAATAGCTGAATAATAATCTATTGTGTAAATACATCACATTTTCATTGTAAATTCATAAATTAAAGGCATCTATGCTTACTTTAATTTCCCGACTCTTGTGATTAGAGCAACAATGGAAGAGCTAGTGTTTAGTAAAATATGGATCTCTTGAGTATCTGTGCACTCTGGAAATCAGTCTGGCAGTTCCTCAGAAAATTGGACATAGCTGTATCTTGTAAGGCTATGCCAGTGCCTGGCAAATACAGAAGTGGTTGCTCACATTTATTGGATGGAACACAGGGCTCCCAATGAAGGAGCCAGAGAAAGTACACAAAGAGCTAAAGGGGTCTGTATCTCCATAGGAGGAACAACAATATGAACTAAGCAGTACCACCTGAGCTTGTGTCTCTAGCTGCATATGTAACAGAAAATGGCATAGTCGGCTATCATTGGGAGGAGAGGCCCTTGGTCTTGCAAAGATTATATACCCCCAAAAGTTGTTTAATTAAAAAGTTGTTTAATTAATATAAAAGAAAGAAAGAAAATTGGACATAGTACTACCAGAAATACTGGGCATATACCCAGAAGATATTCCAACTTGTAATAAGGACACATGTTCCACTATGTTCATTGCAGCCTTATTTATAATAGCCAGAAGCTGGAAAGAACCCAGTTGTCCCTCAACAGAGAAATGGATACAGAAAATGTGGTACATTTACACAATGGAGTTCTACTCAGCAATTAAAAACAATGAATTCATGAAATTCTTAGGCAAATGGATGGATCTGGAGGCTATCATTCTGAGTGAGGTAACCCAATCACAAAAGAACACACATGATATGTATTCACTGATAAGCAAATATTAGACCAGAAACTAAGATACAATTTGCAAAACACATGAAACTCGGGAAGAAGGAAGACCAAAGTGTGGATATTTCATTCCTTCTTAGAATGGGGAAAAAAATACCCATGGAAGGAGTTACAAAGTTCTGAGCTGAGGCAGAAGTAAGGGCCATCCAGATTCTGCCCTACCTGAGGATCCATGCCATATACAACAACCAAACCCAGACACTATTGCATATGCCAGAAAGATTCTGCTGACAGAACCCGGATATAGCTCTCTCTTGTGAGGCTCTGCCAGTGCCTGGCAAGTACAGAAGTAGATGCTCATAGTCATCTATTGGATGGAACACAGGGCCTCTTAAGAAGGAGCTAGAGAAAGTACCCAAGGAACTGAAGGGGTCTGCAACCCTATAGGTGGAACAACTATATGAACTACCCAGTACCCCCCAGAGCTGTGTCTCTAGTTGCATATGTAGCAGTTGCATCAATGGGAGGAGAGGCCCTTGGTCTTACGAAGATCATATGCCCCAGTACATCAAATGCCAGGGCCAGGAAGTGGGAGTGGGTGGGTTGGGGAGCAGGGCAGGGGAGGGTATAGGGGACTTTGGGGATAGCATTTGAAGTGTAAATGAAGAAAATATCTAATAAAATAATCATAAGAGAGGAGTCATATGATAGATTCATCAAGCTTTTAGACGACCCTCTACAAAGATTTTCAGAGTGGTAACACAAATTTGCACTTTCCCCAGGAACAAATAAGATTTCCCCTTTCTCTGTTGCCTCACCACTACATTGTTATTTACTTACACATTTTTAACCAATTTATTTATTCAAATATACTTGCTGATTTTAATAGTGCCAAGGTGAATATGTATATGCAGTGCTGCTGCTGTATAGTTAGATAATTAGATAGGTACAGTATCACTACCTATCTTTATTAAAGAGGTCTTCTTTACTTATTTTATAATGTCTTGACCAAGTTACATTTCCATCTGCTGTGTGTAAGTTTTCCCTTTAACAACACTCTTGTTACTGATTGCTTCTTAAATTTATTTTGTTTACAATGATTACTATTCTAATATTGGCTGATTGCTAGAATTTTAATATACTTTTACATTTCATTTTTCTCGTTGCTAAGTACATTGAATATGTTTGCCTATTGGTTAGTAATTTAGACCTCATTTTATCCGAAGTGTAAGGTTATACATTAACTACAGTTCAGTTCACAGTTAATATGAAAGGAAAGATTACAGAGAAGATGCTGTCATCGTAGAACAATTTTCTTAAATACTCAAACAACTACAAACATTTATTACAATACAACTTTAGAAGTATTTCCTTTGAGAATTCTAGAAAGACAACATTTAGATTCATGGTTCAAGAAGAAAGTATGGGTTTGGAGGAATCTCTTAGTGAATCCCTTTTGCAGAATTCCCAAGCTTCCACATTCACCCACATGTCAGATCATGGTTGATAATTCCAGTTCAAGAATCTCAGCTGACTTCCATGAGCACAAGTTATGTAACAGATGCATCATTGCAGTTTCAAAATCCCCTCCAAAATTAATGCATATTTTACAGGACTATGTTCAGTGTGTTTCATGAACATATATACAGTCAATTACAAAAAGAAACATCAATCCAGCAAGTCTACCATATGTAATTTTAAACCCTACATGTTCCACAGATCTGTATATACTCCATTTATATTTACTAATTCCCACACTTTGAGAGTAAAAATCACCATGAATTTCCCTAGTCGTATGCCTGCTTACATTGCAGCAGCTGTGCAATTCACCTTTCTTTCCTTTATGGCCTATTACAGAGAACTATGACAGATCATTTAATGAACCTTCAAATTTTATAAGCCTGTAATATAAGAATGACTATTTGGCATGAGGTACTCCACTTTACAAAATTCTCTTAGAAACTTAAGTCACAAGACCTCTGTGAGTAGGCTGTTAACTCAAGGAATGGGCAGCTCTAAATTTATTACATAGTAGTTCAACAGTAAAGAAAAAACAAAGAGAAATATGACTAGCAAGAAATAAATGACTAAATGTAATTTCATACCTGAAGAACATGAACTAAAGTATTTTAAGAGCTCTTAGTATATAAGGAAAAATTGGATCAAATACATATGTGTGTGTGTGTATATATATATATATATATATATATACATATATTTATATGTATGTATATAAATACAGATAGATGGATAGACAGATGATAGATAGATATTATATATATAATGGATGAATGAAAAATTAAGAACAAATTAAAGATGATGGCACCTGATAAAATGGATACTATTAGAAATAAATGGCACAGAAAAGCCTGAAATTAAAGGTAAAATTTGGTACTGAATTAAAAAGGTAAAAGATATGTACTGAAATGGAGATTATTGCAGGTAATTCTGTAGTGGAAAAGGGGCAAGTTGAAATTTTCCTAATTAATATAATGGCTTCAAAACTTTTAAACAGATTAAGCTATTGTGTATTGTTACAATCAGCATTAGAAAAATTATTTTTTGAAAGCATGAGTGTAGGCAATTAAAATGCTATTTAAAATTTTAGGACCAGTGAGGCACATGCTTTCAGTTCCAGCTCTGGGGACTTAAGTATTGAAAAAAAGAACCAATTCCCAAAAGTTGTCTTCTGACCTATACATGTGCAAACACACACACACACACACACACACACACACACACACACACTCACTCACTCACTCACTCACGCATGCACATACACAGACATATACACAGACACACGTACATAGGATGGATAGATAGATAGATAGATAGATAGATAGATAGATAGATAGATAGATAGATAGGGATTCACACAAAGACAGAGAGACACATGGAAATATATACAAACACACTCATGTAGAGACTCACATACATGTAAAGTTTCAAAAATGAGATTTAATAAAAGATATTATGCCTTAAAATACCTTAAAATTTATGATAGGTGTTTACTGGTTTTCAATGTAAGTCTCACATACTGATCTGTATTGCATACATTTAAATCTAATAGTATAAAACGTGCTATCTCAGACATAATAATGCATTCTTTTCTTAAAGTGAATAATTTATCACTATTAATGGCAATATTGTTCTTTCATGTTACTTTAAATAATAGGATTATAATTATTTTCCTACTCAAATAATTGGGAAATTTACAGCCTTAAATATCTATTGAACCTATATTTTCTCTACTCAAATTTGATATATTGTAAATTACCCAATATACTGCATGAAAGTCTCTATATAGCATTCATTGATTTAAATATTATGAGATAAAGGACACTATGGACAAGTTCATGGAACTCTTCTATTTTGGTTTAATATCTTTTTAATATTCAGCTTTTGCTTGAGGTAAAATATACTAAGACCTATGGCTAAATAAATTGATTTTTAGACCTAAATTTGAAAATCAGAAATATCAGGCATGAAGGAAGTATATAGACTCTTTATTCTTTAATGGCTTATTGTGAGTTGACAGAAAGAGATCCGCTAAATAAGTAAAGATGACAGAGCAAATATGTGTTCCTCATTCCAAGATGTAATTTGGAAGATGGACTAAGACCTTCTGTGTGCTTGACACAAGGAATATACAGTTGGAATATTTGGCAATAGATATCTGAGAAGAAATATAGACTGTCTATATCTCTGTGAATAGGGAGACTTTATAAAGTAAAATTATGGGTATATTTGCATTTGTTGGAGTAAAGGCATAAAGACCACAAATCCCTTCATTCATTTGGCAGTTTAGGATAGAGGTCACAAAAATCAAGTGGGCTCTGAATGGAGATAAGACTAAATATTAACCCAGAAGGACATGTTTGAGGCTATGTTTGAGAGGCATAGTCATAAACAGCATATCATAAAGTTCTGGAACTTCAAAGTATTTAACCAGAGCTAATCCTAAGTGACTTTCTCATTATAGATCATCTTTTGGTTTTTCCAGAGCACTCTAGCCAATACAGACCAAATACAAAAATAACCTATTTCTACTAGTGAGAAACTATATTTCAGCAAAAGGAGAGGCAGCAGATTGCAGCACAAAAATTAGCATTGCCTTTACAGTGAAATCATAATGGCTAAGGAAGAACTTTCTTGACTGTTACCAGAAAGCACAGAGTAATGTGATGGCAGTAAGATATTTATTATATTGTTGAAAATATACATTCCTAGAAGCAACATAAAATGTCCATTTTGAGTAAGGACTTATTAATGGTCTCTCAGAAGGAAATTGCAGTAAGTCAGTTTCCTAGTTATAAATGAAATCTGAAGAATGATTTGAATTTAATTCAGATAACTTCACCACATAGCTATATTTTGTAACAAAAAATTGGCAGTGGAATGAATTAGCATCTCTGCCTAAGAGTGAAGGCGATCAAATCAAAGTAACACAATGTGTTCTGTTACAGGAACTGGAATAGCAATGATAAAGAGTATACTTTGCAAAGGTCTCCTTGCCAACTTAGGCAAATGAGACAACAGGTTTTATATGCCAATTCAGTAATATACAATGTTCTTCTATCTTTGAGTAAAGAAATATCAATTGAGAGCCATACTCAGTACTCTCAGGAGAAGATAAAATTTTGCCCCACATTGACACACCACTGATTGCAAACTTATACATGGAGATGCTGTCATCAAATCTGATAGAAATCAATCTTGCTTTAAAATTGAATGTGTTATCTTAGGTGATAAGGTTATTTAATAGTGACAAGAGTCTCTGATATAATCAACTTCTAGGAAAAGCATTGGCTGACATTCAAGGAATTATACAATGTTTTCTTAATTATGCATTGTCAGATGGCATTAGTGACAAGAAGGGAAAAGCAATTGTGACAGATGTAAGTATATTTTTAATTAGCAAACAAGTCATGTAAACAGTAGATGAGATTTGAATCACAGTGGGAAGATGAGGTAGTATTTAGGAACAATAAGCAGGGAAGAGAAAAAGAAAAGAAACTAACAGAAAAACTTAGGGTGATATTCTTCCTTTGCCTGTGAATAAAAAGAAAGGAGAAAATAATATTATAATCTTCCAATTACAGACAAAAGAAAGAACAATCTGATATGCCAGAAAATTTATGATGTTCTCTTGTCTTCCCAGAAACAGAAATACAATGTGATTAAATCTTCTCTTCAGTCAGTTTACATCCCATGCAACTAAGTTATTGACAAGGGATACAAAGAAAGAAAATGCAAGCAGCTATCAGCTGGGCTTTTGAATGTTTCTATTGTCTGTTTTTTTTTTCCTCATTTATCTTTCCTGGATGTGAGTTAACATTCCAGGAGGTCATTGTAAAGTTATAATTTAATGAATAATACTTCTGGAATCATGTGTATGATACTTATGAATTAAAATTAACAGATTTATTACTTTATTATCATAAAAGATACAAATCTATTCAGGCCATGACATATATGGATCAATGGATTTTTCAGACTAAATTATAAGTATCCTTTCTCATGTGTTACACATCAAGTTAGCAATTATCAAGGGCTTCTCATGACAAATGGGAAAGTCCAAACTGCATCAATATTAAAAAATATCAATCAAGTTTGGGCACATGCCATACTGGTAGGGGAAGAAAGGTTCATTACAGTGTCCTGAAGGAGTATAATCTTCCATTTGTTCCTTTAGAAGTCATGGAGGAACATCATAGACAAGGAGTTTTCAGATGTCAGGACATTTCCTGATCCATGTTAGAGATTCTTCCCAATAGTCAAAATCTATGTTTTTCCTTCTTCCCATGTGTGTCTATCAGTACACTATTCAAACCTCCACTTAGTAAAGTCAAATCATGGTTGTCCAGCACTGCTTTGACCTCTGTCTCCATGCAAGATTATCGTTATTATTTTATACCATGTGTTTACTCTATCATTCAATATTCTCTGTGTGTTCTGAATAGAAGAATATAAATTTCGTTCTAAATGTGTAGGTTTGAAATTAAAGAGAGCCACGTCTTGACTTTAGAGTACTTGGGGAATACACAGTGTCAAAAGTATCCTTCAACCATGGCTAATGCACTACATGTGAAAGTAAATAAATATTGATACAATCAAAACTTATTGTAAATGGATCATAAATCCTATTCAAATTAATATTTTTTTGCACTTACATAGGAAAATTTTCTCACAGTTTGATATTGTGTTATAATATTGACTCTGACTTGGAGAATTCAATCACACTGAATATTCAATATTTTTGAGCCTAATCAAATGCATAGCATCTGTAGTGGCTATTCCTGGTTGTCAACTTGACTATATTTGAAATGAACTACAATCCAGAATTGGAAGGCTCACCAGTGGACCTAATCTGGAGACTGGGAGATAGAAGTTTCTGATCTGGATCTTGGTATGGAGATCTTGAGACACAGTGGTGATTGAATCCAGAAGATTAAGACAGGGAGATCTCCGAGTCCAANNTCATCTGGGATTAAAGGTGTGGTGGCACACACCTTTAATCTGGGCTACACCTTCTGCTGGGGACCATATAAGGACATTGGAAGAAGGGAGTCTGGCTCTCGCTCTTTCGCCTTCTTGCGGTGTGGGACTCAGCGACTGCTAGATCCTTGGACTTCCATTCACAGCTACTACTGAACCTACTGAACCATTGTTGGGATTTGTACTGCAGACTGTAAGTCATCAATAAATTCCTTTACTACATAGAGACTATCTGTAAGTTCTGTGACTCTAGAGAACCCTGACTAATACAGCATCCATCAGGATCTTTTATTCATTTTGCTGAAATCATGGAGACCAGTGTCTCTGACCATTTTCCACAGCCAGCATTGGGTTTGATTTCAAATAGCCTGTGGGATAGACTATAGCTGGCATCCAGAGGACTGTCAGTACAACACAAAATACTATTTGCTGTGCTCACTGAATGGGGATCTTATGTTCTTTAACAAACAAATAGGATAACTAGCAGGAATTCTTCTACACATATAACAATGGAAAGACTTTCTGATAAAAATGGTACATATATAAATTAACTAAACTGGAGGACTTTTTTTTTTTTTTTTGGCTCTGTCACCAGTATCAAAGGCAATTTTTCCTGTGAATTGTCTCTGCCTTGGTGACTGAACAGTGAAGAGCGAATTCTAGTTAGATGTTGGCAGGGAGAGGATATAAATATCAAACCGCCATGAGCATTGGCAGAGGCTTAGGAGTCCATCCTGAGTTGAAGGATTATCCAATACACTTTTATAGAATGGAATAAATTCTAGGCCAGTACTTTCCACTCAATAGCAGGAAAAAAATCTAGAGAGCAAATCCAACAATTTATATTACCAACAGCCAGCTGAGCCCACTTTCTAAAACCATTAGAAAACAGAGATACAGAAACACACACACACACACACACACACACACACACACACACACACACACACACAAGTTACTCTTGAAAATAAAGAACTGTGAGGATTCAGTGCAATGGTCTTTAATGAGTGGGGCATGGGAAAGGAGAGATGGGAAGAAAATCCAGAGTACCTAACAGTGATTAAACACAAAGAATATATCAAAACATTCAAGTGGAAATATTTATAACAGGGAGAGCAAACTACACATGCGTAAAAATAAAAAAGTGGTGTAATGATGCTGGAAGGTTAAAGTTCAAAAGGCGGGCCTAGGATGATAAGAGCAGGGATGGTATAGAGACAGACAACCAAGGCTGAGAATGTATTAAGAAGTCTTTATCAAACCCACTAGGTTGGAAATTAACTAAAGTATAATTACAAATAAAAGCATCTGAATAAATAAACTGTGAATGTGTAGATAACACTAGTGACAGAAGTTATTAAAGTAATGCTACAGTTTAAAGAATGGGAGATGATATTTCAATTTATTGCTCACAATCTCGAAGCTCTTTGAACAATTATAAGCTATTATTGTATCTACTGGTAACCCACTACAATTATATCATAAGCTCTATTAATGAATATAAAACATATGTTCACTTCAGGACATAGAGCAATAGGTAAATCAGCCATCAACTGATCAGAAAACACTTAATCCTCTCTATCTCTCCCTCTCTTTCTATACTGTCTCTCTTCCTTTATATTCATTCATTCCCTTCTCTTTCACCAGTTGTGAGTTAATATTCAAACACCATCCACTGCAAAAATAAACAACTCAGATGAGGTCTAAAACCAGGTAGAAAATTTTATTTCAGCATTATATATATTTATAAATGACTTTATATGTAGACAAATAGGACTTTAATGGGCAGTGTCTATTTAGCTAAATAATAGTAGTAGGTTAATGTTGGGACCAATGAGTTCCATTGTCAATCCCCTTGGACAGAATTGCAATATTATGTATGTGCTTCCTTATGATTATTAAATGTACTCATGAAGTGTAGATTTCACCGATGATTATATCCTTCCCAGAGAGTCATTATTGCAGATCATAAAGTTCAAAGCTAGGCTAGAAAATTGATGAATATTTTTCCCAACAGCCTTTCAAGTTCCATGAGAGGTAGACATCAGGAAGGAGGCTTCCTGTTCACTAGAATGTTTATTTTCCTATGCCTCATAAACTATATATCTGGTATCTTCAGCAATGGGGTCATTTTCATCAAGTTCCGGACGTCAAGGAAGAGTAATGGCAGTAGATTCTGTTATTCTAGAAGTCTTCAGAACACTTCTGACCAAGAAATATGGAAGAGGCATCTCACACTAGGTACTCAAACCCTGTGGCTTCTGGGATTAAGATAATCTCTTGAATCTGGCAACTCCAATTGTATGCATATATATGTACATATACATGAATCTTGCTTTCAGTTTTCCCTATTCCCACCTCCTTCTTTGTTTTACCTTCCAACTGTTCTTCCAATTTAAGCCTGCCTCATTTCCTTACCTCCCTCTACTAATTGATAATTCAGGTTTTGCTTAGCTTTAATTTCTTAAGTTTCAATTTTAATTAATTTATTTGTAATTTCTCCCGTTTTGATTGTATACATTAATTGAAACAAATTTTATCCTTAGAGTTCTTTTTAATGTATCCCACAGTTTTGTTTGCTTATTTTTATATGTTATGACTTCATTTTCTATTGTCTCAAAGATTTTTAAACATTCCCGTTGAATTACTTCCTTGATACATTTGCTGCCAAGAAATTGTCATTTTTTTTTCCTAAATGTATACATTTATTTGTATCATGTGGTCTATCTCTAACAGGTATTATGTCTGGGTGAAGACTGTGGAGCTGAGAATTTGCATAGAACCATACTTGATTGGTATATTCTCTGCTAGTCTTTGTGTTGCTTTGAATAAAATTGCTCCCCATAGGCCCATAGGGAGCAACATTATTAGGAGATCTGTCATTCTTGGGGTGGGTGTGGCTTTTTTGGAGGAGGTATGCCACTGGGGGAGGGGCAGGCTTTGAAGTCTTAGAAGCACAAGCCAGGCCTGGTAGGGCATTCACTTCTGTCAACCTGGTGAAGATGTAGAACTCTTAGCTCCCTCCCGAGTAACATGTCTACTTACATGCTGCCATGTTTCTGGTCATGACAGCAGTGGACTAAACCTCTCAGGCTGTGAGCCAGCTTAGATGAAATGTTTTCATTCATGGTGTATCTTTAGAGCAAAACTAAAAAACTTAACTAAGTTAACCACATTGGGTTTTAAACACAGTTGAATTCTGATACATATTTTCTGTTTAGATGAGCGCTATATTGCTAAGTGTAAGAAAATAGAACCTTTGCGTTAATTATTGGCACCACACTTCAAACTAAACAAAACAGACTGCTTCAAAATCTTAATTTAAATACATGCTGAGTTAGTTTCTTTGCCTGCGTCACACTAAAAGCAGCAAAGATGAAACAATAGATGCTGAAATGATCCAGGATTCTTTTGCTTTTGAATCATTTCTGAGATTACAAATATCAAACATTAAAATTATGAAGTTTCCTTCAGACTAATGATAAAAATCATTCTTCAAAATCACATTTTTTTCTTACTGAATCTAAATCTGAGTGATAGAAAGGCAAAATTATAATTCAGTAAATTGTTAGTGGAATTTTTAAATGTTGCAGTAATAACACTGTTTAACTGTCTCTCTCTTCCTTTTTCTGTCTTTCCCTCATTCTTCTTCCCTTTAGTAGTGACCAGTAATATATCAATGCACTTTGTCACGTGGTATTTGTTGTTGGATGTGAAAAGGATTTGACATACTTTCAAGATTGGTTAACAGGCCTTAAGCAATGTTATGGCAAGATACGTAAAGGGGAGAGCTTTCTCCCATCCTGTGACTGAATGTTTATTTGCATCTGGGGTTATACATTGTGAAACTTAGTCTCAGGGTCAGATGCATCTTAGTTATAACAGAATAAGATGTGCTTAATCCTTTTTTTTTTTTTTTTTTTTTTGCGTTGTAAGTTACCTCTGGCATATAGAGCATCAACACATGTTCATCTCACATGAAATAAATTGACTTGTGAACTTCTTTAAAAATTTAAGAGTAGTTATTTTGTTTGAATTTGTTAGTTTCTACCAAGGCCAATAGATCCTTACTTTTTATTGTCTCTTAATTATGTATTGGACTAGAATACAAAGCTATCTAACATTAAATATTTATAAACAAGTAACTTACTTTGGAAAGTAAAATATGATCACATCATTTTCCCTTTTTCCTTTTCTCCATCACAGCATTAACATAGACCCCTAACCCTTGTTTTTACAAAAATTGATTTCTATTTCTAAATACATTGCAGGAATGTATGCAGTCTGTCTAATATACCTGTATGTATATGAATTTAGAGCTCATCAAATGATGTTTGATAACTAATCAAGGTGGAGGCTCTTCCTTGTAAAATTCTATCTTCTAAAAATTATATATAGTTCCTTATCTAGGGTTGTGACCTCAGATGATTCCCTCTTATATGTTAGCATCTCTATTGGTGGCATCTTTATACAGATCTTGATAGACCCACACTGTAAATGTACCTGCAGAGTATCTAAAATTCAACCATACTACATTAAGAAAAATGTTCTCTGTCTCTATATGTCTCTCTGTCTCTCTCAGGCTGTGTGTTTAAGTGTGTGTGTGTGTGTGTGTGTGTGTGTGTGAGAGAGAGAGAGAGAGAGAGAGAGAGAGAGAGAGAGAGAGAGCGATGTCTTTGTTTTATTATTTTTGAAAAGCACTGGAAGCACAAAATGAGAAAGGAATGAGGGATATGTTCCAGAAATACTTAACACAGTTTTACAAGAAATTGAACTTTACTAATTCCACCTAACTCCAGCTGACCCTGATAACCAATGAAAAATTAAGCAATATCTGAATGGTACATTCAATATTTACTGCAAATATTCATTTTAAAAATCCGTTTTTATCCAATTTGCTGCTTTCAACAAATGATTATTATAGCATACATATATTGCACTCTGGGTCAGGAGCATGGAAGAGTACATTATTTAAGATTACAACTACAGATTAGCATAGGCTGTAAAAGTTGATTACAAGGCAAATCCAAGGCTGATTGCTATTTTGTCTTCTTAAAGGCAGGTTAAGCAAACAGCAGGTTGAGTAGAAAGTCGGATATTAATCTTAAGTTACAAGTGACCTCAAAGCATACTCGTGCGTCAGCTGTGCAGTCCTGCCAACATTGTATTCTTTTAGAATGTAAGGATTATTTTCCTAGTGAGGTGTCACCAAGGCCAGATTTAATTGTCGCTTACCTCTCAACTGAGAAACTTCTTTTGGCAACAGAGACCATTAGATAATGCCACAATCAATGACTATTCAGGGAATGAGTGATCATGTGGAGTCTGGCCCAAATTCATGTAGCTACAACACAACTCCTAGACCTAGGATGTAGGCAATAGTATACGAGAGGAGGCATAAAGAGTATAGGAACCAGAGGAAGAGAATGTTTGCTTTGAAGGTGACTCTCCAATACTTCTTGTTATATTTGCTATCTGACAATTTAAATGACTTTGGGCTTTGTTTTGTAATCCATTTAATTTAAAAAGAGCTACCCGTGCTCATCATTGAATTGGGACTTCAAGTGTAGGTTGTGGCTATATATTTTATCCACTCATGTTCTAGTTCTAGTATGTAATAAAATATTATGAATAAATAAATGGTCATTGCTATTGATGATATATATATATATATATATATATATATATATATATATATATATATCCCATGAGTTTGAATGCAAAGTTCTGAAAATAGTTATGAGAAGAAATTATATGCATGAATACATTTAAATGAAGACTTTCATTCTAAAAGTTGTTTATAAAAACAAAAAAAGAAGACATGAAGTTCCTTGTGATTTTATTTATTTTTTTGGCAATGACTTTAAAGATTTATTAAAAAAATCTGAATGTGAGCATAAAAAGCACAATAATAAAAGTTCTTGTGGTTAAATTATTCAGGTACCCATATATATGTGTGTGTGTGTGTGTGTGTGTGTGTGTGTATGTGTTTAAATCAAAGAAGTGCCCTATAGACCAAATGTATTTTAAGTTGAAATAGCATATAATATAACCTGCTACATTGGAAAATCAAATCTTTTAAATTTTATTCTAAATTTCCAAGGGAGTCTATATTATATTTTCTATAAATTATTAGACTGCAATAACAGTCCATAGCAAATGCATCTCAGTATAAGTAATCCGGTCTAAGACAGAATAAAATATCTAAGTCAAAGCATTACAGTTCCACTAGGCTCTCTTTATATGATTGTCTAAACCCAAAAAAATTAGTGAATTAAAAGTTATACATGTGAACAGGTATACACAGGCTTCATTATAAAGAAAGTTTTACATCAAAACAATTTTCACTTGCTTCAATTTCCCTGAGTGACAGATGGAAATACATTTGGTTTCATTTTGTCTTATTTTCTGAACAGTACTGATTATGTTTAGAAATATATAAAACACATGAGAACAATCAGAAAATAACAATGAGAATTGAGACAGAGATGAACCTTAATTTGTTTATTTCTAGAAAGTTAAAAAATCAGTGTAGAATATAGATTCCTACAAGCATATTTGAATTTTGCATATTTATCCTCCGACAATCACGTGCAAGATCACCAGTTTTCTGTTTGTGAGGATGTATTATGATAACCACATAATTTATGTTTATTTTTTAATGTTTTTATTGGTTATTTTATTGATTTATGTTTCAACTGTTATCCCCTTCCCTGTTTTGCCTCTGATAAGGTCCATCCCCTCCCCCTCCCCCCTGCTTCTATAATTTTGAATTTAGTTGTACTTATGATTGTAGAGAATATTGGATAATTATGTTCTACAATGTTATTTAGCTGCCTTTTAACAATATCAAATGGATTTCATGAATACACTAGAAAACATATCATAGAATTTACTTAATTTTCTTTTAAAGCTAAGAAAATCAGAGCTATTTATTTGATTTTTTTATTTCTTCATATAAGCATAAATGTTATAAACTAAGATAGATAAAGTTTACTTTCCTGGATATTGAAAAAGTATGATGGAAGTGCTTGCAAATTGAGCACAACTAACCATTCAAAAGATAATCAATTTTTAAGATTGAAATTTGCAGACCTTAAATTATATACCAAAGTTACATATGACTAAAATTTTATGGATATTATTCAACTAACTTTAAAATCTTTGGATGTATCAGAATGGACCCTGATTAGAGTACTATCCTACTAACTACTGTTGTGAAGTTTGAAGAGTCTTACAAATTTTTCATGCCTTGTGATTCCAAGCTATAAAAATTAGAACTATAGGGCTCTTAGATTTTATGAACCAGACTCAACCAGTTCATAAACTATTCTTTGCTATTAGGAACAGTGCATTTGAAAGGTGCATTAACTCTTTCAGGCTAATTAGTTTAATTTGCATGTAAGGCATAACTTTATATGCAAGAAGATTTGGCTTCATTGAATTTCAATCATTTCCCCAAAGGCTATATTTGTTAGCCTCCAGTCATTTTTTTGGCCTTTCTCTGAGTTAAAATGAGGCTAAATCTATGATAAGATACAAAGAACATGTATTTTCTGTATTTCTTTCTTTTTTTTTCCACTTCATAATTTCAATCAGTTTTTTATTGGATATTTTCTTTATTCACATTTCAAATGTTATCCCTTTCCCAGTTTCCCTCCCTCCCAGAAACACCCTATCACATGCTCCCTCCCCCTGCTTCTATATTTGCAGTATTTCTATCAGGATGATTTGAAGAACACTAATCTATCAGTCATCCATACAATAAGTCCGCTATGTATTACTCTATTTTTCTAGACTCTCATCTTCAATTCCCTACATTCTTAATTTTCTCCTTAGCTTTGATAAGATGCTTAGTCTTAAGAAAACAATGTTCTTTTAGATATTTAATTTTTATGTCTTAAAAACTGATATCTTTTACTCTAAATTTCCTGTTGTATATGTAAAATGTTTAAATATATCACTTCTTTCTATTTACTAAGGCAGAGATAAATAATATTAATTTCAATACTTTTCATGTTCTGTGTAAGGAGGGAGATGTACTCACCTTCACTGAGCAAAGCTTAATTTCCCTTTGATATTTACTATTGTGCATTAGCTGATTTTTAATTTATTCACCAATTTCATACTTTAGCCTTTATAGAGATATGAGTATTGATGCTTATAATGAAAATTAAGTGCCATTGTTTAGATTAATATCAATACATACAATGTATATACCTCGTAGGATTCTAAGCAAGAGAATTTCCAAGCTCATGTTTTCCATGTTGGTAGGAATAATTATTTCCTGATAAAGAAATGAAAGAATATTAACTTAAAATTTTAGAAAAATGATTTGTAGTGAAAATATAAGTACTTTTTTCATGGAAAATGTTACAGTAATATGTTAAATACAATAGGGAAACAGATAACCTATATCCTAGATAAAACATCAGGATCTTAATTATCTAAGTTTAAAATGCAACAGTGTCATTATTATTTAAAAATTATGTAAATGAGAATAAAAATATTGAAAAGCAAGTACATTAACTGCCAAACAAAAATAAATGTCATGTTAAAACATCTGTTGGGCGGTGTTTTGTTATTTTCCAGTATATGGGGAATTTGCACATACGGGGGATTGACTTTCAAATATTAAACTAAATCCATTCAAGTTTTTAAATTTAATTAATTAATTAATTTACTTTTCAAATAAAATATTTTCTAACTCATCTCTACTGTGTGATTTTTTTTGTTTTGTTTAATTTATATATTTTTAAAAATTTATTTACATCTAAAATACTGCTTCCTTGTCCCCCATGGACACAGACCCTGTCCCTATAACCACTCCCCTTCTCCTCAGGGAGAAAGGGCTCCACTTGGGTATCCCCCCAACCCTGGTCAGAGTAGACTCTCTCTCATTGAGGTCTGACAAGGCAGCCCTGTTGAGGAATAAATACTACAGTCAAGCTACAGCTTTAGGGAGAGACTCCTTTCTAGTTACTGGAGGGTCCCATATGGAGACTGAATAGCACATCTGCTAAATTTGTGTCTGGGACCATGTTCCAGGCCATCTGTATTCTTTGGTTGATGTCTCAGTCTCTGAGAGCTCCTAGGGGTCCAGGTTAGTTGACTTGTTGGTCCTCCTGTGGGGCTCCCATCCACTTCAGAGCCTTCAATCCTTCCCCCAAATCTTCTGTAAGAGCCCTGACTTCCTTATAATGTTTGCGTGTGGGTATCAGCATCTGTCTCCGTCTGCTACTGGATAAAGACTCTCAGAAGACAGCCATGCTAGGCTCCTGTCTAAAAAGCATAACAGAGGATTGCTAACAATGTCAGGCCAGGCTTGTAAAATTTAAGAGGGAAGATTAAAGACTATTATCAGGGTTATGGCTATCTTGATTGTGAAGATTTTGTGGTTTTGGTTAGCTGGGGCTGAAGAGTCAGCTACGATTAACAAAATACTAGAACTACTAAAGCAAAATCTTTGCATTACTGGGACTTTTGATGCTGGTTAGCTGGAGNTAAGAAATTAGCGGTGATTAAGAAGAGATCAGCATCATTGAGGTGAAATATTCTGGGAATTGTTTCTGAGAGGACAAAGAAGCTCTGGCTGTACTTGGCAACATGTAGGAGTCACCCAGGTGGTACTGGTTTAAGGCATGAAGGGTTTATAAAGAGGCTCCACACTATGAGAGGCCATGAAAGGCCATTGGTGAAGGTGTAACCTCAGTGATTTAAGGCCCAGGACTGAAGGGGACATGCAAACGAGTTGAGGCTTGGCACCATGAAGAGAGCCTATGAGAGTCTATTAGTGGAAGCCTAATGTTTTGAGATGCCAGTACCATGAGATGACCACCAAGAACAGCAGCAGCAGTGGAGTACAGGCAGCTGGAGCCTAGAAGACAAGGTGTGTGCTACAAGGGGCAGAACTAGAGAAGTGACCCAAGGCCTTGGAGGAGTCCAGACATGGGAGAGTTAGAGTTTGATTTTGCTTTTGATTGTGACTGTGCCTTGATATTTTTCCTTCTTGAAGTAAGAAAGTATTTTAGTGGAGCCCACTGTTAAGAGATTTTGAATTGTAAAAAGATTTTGAATTTCAAATGAGACTGGGTATTTTAAAGGGATTGAAATTTAAATATGTAAGGATTTGTAAAGACTGTGGGACTTTTAAAGTTATTTAGATTTTGGAGATGAATAAGCAAATAAGGGTTGAGCCTTTATAATGATATGTTTGTGTCTCAAGTTGATATGGGGTCAATTGTACTGGCTGGTTTTGTGTGTCAATTTGACACAAGCTGGAATTATCACAGAGAAAGGAGCTTCCCTTGAAGAAATGCCTTCATGAGTGCCATCCCTGGGTTGGTAGTCTAGGTTCTATAAGAGAGCAGGCTGAGCAAGCCAGGGAAAGCAAGCCACTAAAAAACATCCCTCCATGGCCTCGACATCAACTCCTGCTTCCTGACCTGCTTGAGTTCCACTCCTGACTTCCTTTGGTGATGAACAGCAATGTGGAAGTGTAAGCTGAATAAATCCTTTCCTCCCCCAAAGAATAATGTCAGGGACAGATGTATGCCCCATAACAACTCAAGTGGGGTCTGTCCCTAAACTGCTAAAGTGTAACCTGACTGTAGTATATGTTCACCAACAGACCTGCCTTGTCCGGCCTCAGTAGGAGAGGATGCCCCTAATTAGTCAAAGATTTGATGGGCCAAGGGGGGAGGATATACCCAGACAGAGCCTATTCTCTCAGAAGAAGAGAAGGGGTGGGGTCTCAGTGAGGGAGGAGGGTCTCAGAGAGGGAGGAAATGGAAGGGGATGCTGCATTTGGGATGTATATAAGTAGAAAAGAAAAGAAATAATAAACATAAAGATCTCTCCCCCTGAACTCAGAGGCTGCAGATTTCCATTCATTATCCTGTTCCTCCAGATCTCTCCTGTCTCTCCACACATCTGATCCTCCCCCTTCCAGTTTCTCTCCCCACCCCCTTTCCCCCCTACTTTCCTCCCTCACTTTGCCTCCTATGATTATTGTTTTCTCCTTCTAAATGTGATACAAGAATTCTCAGGCATGCCTTCCTCCTTGTTTACCTTCTTTGTGTCTGTGGAATGTATCTTGGGTACTCTGCTTTATGGCAAATACCTACTTATCAGCGAGTATATACCATGCACGTCCTTTTGGGTCTAGTTTACCTCAATCAGGATGATGTTTTCTAATTCCATCCACTTGCCCGCACATTTTATGATGTCCTTATTTTTAATACACTCTTTCATTGTGTAAATGGACAACATTTTCTGCATTCATTCTTTGGTTGAGGAACATCTGGGTGGTTTCCAGCTTCTGGCTATTACAAATAAGGTTGCTATGAACATAGTGGAGCATGTGTCCTTGTGGTATGGAGGAACATCTTTTGTGTTTATGCCCAGGAATAGTGTAGCTGGGTCTTTAGGTAGAACTATTTCCAGTTTTCTGAGAACCTGACAGATTAATATCCAGAGTGGTTGTACAAGTTTGCAATCCCACCAACAATGAAGGACTATCCCCCTTTTTTCTACATCCTCACCAGTGTGTGCTGTCCCTTGATTTTTTTGATCTTAGCCATTCTGATGGGTGTAAGGTGGAATCTCTGGGTCGTTTTGATTTGCATTTTCCTGATGATTAAGGATCATCACTAAGGATAACTATGGATGTTGAACATTTTTTAAAGTGCTTCCTGGCCATTAGAGATTCCTCTGTTGAGAATTCTCTGTTTAGTTCTGTGTCCCATGTTTTAATTAGGTTATTTAGATTGTTGGAGCCTAACGTCTTGTATATATATTTATATATACAAGTTCTTTATATATTTTGTATATTAGCAGTGTGTTAAGTGTAGATCTAGTGAAGATCTTTGCTAAATCTGTAGGCTGCTGTTTTGGTGTATTGACAGTGTTCTTTGCCTTACTGGAGCATTTCAGTTTCACAAAGTTACAATTTAACAATTCTTGATCTTAGGGCCTGAGCCACTGGTGTTCTGTTTAGGAAATTGTTGCCTGTACAATTGAGCCTCTATATCTGCTCCCAACAGCTGCTCAATGAAGCCTCTCAGATTACAATTAGACTGATATACACTGATCTGACTGTAGTAGAACATCATTAAGAATCATTTCATTGATTTTTTTTTTTTTTTTTTTAACCAGTCTTGTTTACTTCCTTCATAGGTCTCTGGTTCCTGGCTCTCCAGGCACTATAATGCAATGTATGATGGTACACGATCCTCTGCATTTGTGGCACCAGGGTATGTCATGATATATTTCAGGCACTGTAAGCATACACACACACACACACACACACACACACACACACACAAATAGAAATCTTTAAAGAAAAATTAGAGTATGTTGTCCAGATAACATGTCTATTGATGAGAGGAGGTTATTGAAGTTTTCTACTCTCACTGTTTGAGGGTAAATATGCAATTTAAGTTGTAATGGTGGTTAATTTATAAACTTGAGTATCCTTGTGTTTGGGGCATAGATGTTAAGAACTGAAATGTCATCTTGGTAGATTTTTCCTTTGATGAGTATATAATGTTCTTTCCAAACTCTTTTGATTAGTTTTAATTTGGTGGGTATTATTATGGTACATAAAGCAGAGTACCCAAGATATATCCCACAGACACAAAGAAGGTAAACAAAAGTCTATTTTGGTGGGTATTATGACTACATCAGCTAGTTTTTTAGGTCCATTTGCTTGAAAAAAATTTTTCAGCCCTTTTCCCCCAGTTAATGGCTATCTTTAATGTTGAGGTGTGTTTGCACAATGCACCAGAAGGGTGGATTCTGTTTTTGCTTTTGTCTCTGCTTTTATTATTAATATTATTATTATTAAACTTATTTATTCCCTTTAAAACACAATATCAGCACTTTCTCTCCTAATATCCTCACACAAATCTTTCTCCCATTCTCCTTTCCCTTTCAAACCACTTGGTCCCCAACTTAGATGTGATTTTTTTTTTTTTTTTGCTTCACCCTATTATACTTTGTTTTGTCATGTTAGGTTGTTAATTTCACAGAAGCCTGCTCTCTTCTAATGTCAGACAGAAAGGGGATAGATCCACAAGGGAGGGAAGATGGGGAGGAACTGATTGTACTAGAGGGAACTACAATCAGGATATATTGTATGAAAAAAGAATCCATTTTCAAAAAAAGAAGAAGAAGAAAAAAGGAGCAGTAAATTAAATTTAGCCTAACCAATTTTGTTCGATAGAAAGCATACATTTTTGGACATTGCTTTTTAATTTTATCATCTTTGACAATTTACAAAGGAAATAAATTATTTTGATTAATGAGCTTTCCTTCAATTCATTTCAATCTTCTGGTATTCAGGACATTAGCAGGGTACAGGGGTAATTATTTTGCTAGGAAAATGTTTAGATAGATATCCTAATAAATCATTGCTAATAAATTTGTTTTATTTATGTAACTGTACAAAAAATTAGTAAATTTTGTCACAAATGTCAGTATATTCTATACTGTTCTTCAAAATTGACCAGTCTTTAATCATTATCTGATTCTACTCTTAGTCATTGTTTCCAGACATTTATTATGACTATATCCTAGACATGTTTATTATGAATTTTTTATTTTTTTGAGATATTTAGATTAAATGACAAAACTGTAACAGTTTGATGTTAAAAAAATGTAAATTATTTTCTCACAGTTTTGTAAGCCACATGTCTAGTATCAGTATGAATAGATCAAATACAGATGTTTGGAAGACTGTGGTCTGTCCAGAGTCACTGGGAAAATTAGGTCCCTTATTGCTATCATTGCTGGGAAATTTGCAAGTATGCGTTAACCTTTTCTCTAGGATTCTAATCTTCTTCTCTATTCTCACACTGATTTCTCTGTGTGTGTACTTCAAATTCTCCACCGCTTTCCTCCTTAAAAAAAAATCCTACAAAAAACAAAAAACAAAAAACCCAACATCAACAACAACAACAGTATTTATCAAGAGGTACAATACACTTTATGTAAGGTAAAGTTTCTAAGTTGCACACATTAAAGCCTTATAATCTGTTTGGTACATCATCCAAACTACTGAAGATATTTTCATAGAATTTCTTTTAAACGTTATCTTGATTTTACTTAATTTCTACTGAATTCTATTAGAACTGAAAATTTACTAAAGCAACATTTGTGTCTTTAAATTTACTTTTGTAGTAAACTTTTTTCAAAATGCTTATGTTACAAGCTCTTTAGGGTTGTGAGAACATGCTTCAGCTTCAAGATGTTTGAATTTTACTGGGATATAACATGAAGGCTTTCTTTAAAGTAATAGTGCTTTTGCTGCAGTATGACTATTTTAGTCACTTACATTTTATTTTCATATATTTAGCAAATACTTTGTCATATGTTTATCATTAAAATCTAGATTGGTACCTCATAAACTGGAACAACATTCTATTTATATTTCAGTGCACATGGTACTTCATTGCCTTCTAGCAAAAGCCACTGTTAGAACATGAGTGCACATGTTGAATATTCTCTATTAAACAGTAATTTCTTGCAAGACAACTTGCTGATTTGAAGCAATAGGCCAGCACAAAAATATAGCAATTATAAATGCACTATGCTACAAGGATTTCCAGTCTGGTTTTTAGCTCATTATACAACACATTTCTTCAAAGGATCAATCTGTCTCCACCACTTGTTCCTGGGGAGTGTTGAAGTTACAATATGATTTGGGGAAGATACTTCTAAAAGCATATCATGCCTGTATTTTGAAATGAGATAATGTTTCTATCACAGATCTTTTGGCTTCATTGCAGCTTAACTTTAACTGAAAATTCATTATGAACCTCCTAGTGAATCTGTACCAACAGTAAGCAAGGCTTCTCTGATTGCTCCTAAATTCACTGCACATGCACAAAGCAATTAGGACATTTAATCTGGAATACAGGTTAAATGTTTTCTTATTTGCCTACCAAGTATCCCTAGTCCTTGTTGACCCCTGACTCTTGTCGAGGCTGGACAAAGGCACTTGATAAAACATTAATCCTTATTATTTTCTTTCCTTTATAAAGTTATTAACAAGATGTTAATAACTTTATAAAGTTATTAACAAGATGTTCTAGAAACAAATGTTTTATAAATTTTAAATTTCTCACCCTTCTTAAACCGTGTGTGAATTTTCACGACTCCTCTTTTCTACTTCAGATATGAGTACTCCATTTGTTAATCATAACAATGCAATTATTCCACTACTGTCCAGGAGTTGTGGTGTTTAAAATGAGAATCATGCCCTATATGGTCTCTGGAGAGAACACATCACTGGGAGGGCTTTGTCAAGGAGAGAAGAGGCCCTTGGTCCTGTGAAGGTTTTATGCCCCAGTGTAGGGGAATGCCAGGGGCAGGAAGCGTGGGTGGGTTGGTGAGCAGGTGGAGTGAGGAGGAGAAAAGGGGTTTTCGGAGGGGAAACTAGGAAAGGGGATAACATATGAAATGTAAATAAAGAAAATATCTAATAAAAAAGAGAAAGTTGAGAGCCTCATGCTATTTCTAGTTCACTGTCTTCTTCCTGTCTACAGTGCAAATGTGATCTCTCAGCTTTCTTCTCTGGCTATCAACTACCATGTCTCAAACCTTAGTCTCTCCTTCTAAAACCATAAGCCTCAATATACCCTTCCATCTCTATGTTGCCCTACACATTGTATATTACCTAGGCAACATAAACAAAATTAATGAGTACCGGTAGAACATTCCAGACCTACATTTATAGCATTGCTGGTTTTGTGTATAGGTAACAAATTTTTATTCAGTTTCCTCAATCCAGTATGATGATTTTTTTTCCCAAAGAACATTGTGATACTAAACTATTATTAGACTTTACCTTATTTTATAATGTATAAGTTACAATTGATATGTATTGCAAATGTGTAAAACACAGTACATGTAGTATTCAATTTTATACAGGGTTTTGAGTAGCTGAAGTCCCATAAAAAATCAAGGAAAAACCTTTTGTACTTATTCAAGCATGCTTTACATACTAACAAATTATTGGATATGAAACATTACTATTATTGAACTAAATGTCCATTGCACTTTCTAGTTCTATTAATTGTGATGGTGTCACTGACTTTTAAATTACAGTATTTGAACTCCTCTCTTTATTTGTTTACAAATCAATTCATATATCCAAATTTTAAAGATGATTTCCTGGGTAGTGCTATAATTTATTTCTAACAAATATAAAATTCAGTACACCAAACAAATAATTACCTACAAATAGCCTTTAACTTTATGTTAACAATCAATGTAAAAAGAACATTTACAAGTGCATCAATACTGTAATACCAAGTTTTAGGTAAAATATTTCACACCACTGAATTTTCCTAAAAAGTTTAGGGATGCAAATCAATAAAATTTTATTTAGTCAATTATTCTTTTACAACCATTATTAGTAGATGTTGACTATGGAAATACACAAAATTAGGTACAGATTAATGTTGTACATAATCACTTGTCCATGACAATGTATGAAGGAGACAATGATGTAGCTAGATGATGTCGATAGTATGTATGAAATAATTATTGGCTGTTGTAGTGTATGAGCATTAATACAATTAATCAATGAAAGCAATGTTATAATTTAATATAATAGACACCATAGTAATTCATGACCCATTAAAGAAATTGCTTGATTTAAACAGCAGGACAACATTTCTAAGTCTCCACATTTGAGGCTAGGAGAAGACAGTATGTATAACTGTAGGCAGATCAGTGTAATTAAAAATTCTGAATTTTCAATATATCAATATTTTGATTTTTTTCATACTCACAGTGTAATATTCAATCCCAAATGGAATTCTGTCTCACTATGTTTGATTTTAATGTGAAAGTAATACATAATCACTAAACAAATATTTGAGATATGTAAAAATGCATGTATTGATTGGAGAAAAAATATTTTCAACATGTATTATTTGTTCTATGTTTTACTCAATATAATTTGCTTTAATTCATATTTAAACTCGTAGCTATATATGCAGAATCAGAAACTGACTCAGAACATGTAAAATGTTTTAACTTAATGTATATTTTCCTCTTTTTCTCAGGAAAGGCTCCTGAATCTACTATACTAACATCCCCACATTGTTATACATAACAATATGACATTACAGGGAGCATTAAAATTGTCTTCTGTTTTGAATTGTTATAGCAATAACACTGAGAATGTTATAGAAATAACAGGTTATAACTTTGCATACTTAAAGATTAGTAGAGGTAAAATCATTTACTAAAAAGTGGTGTAGATGACAAATGTTGATGATCAAAAAAAAAAACCCATCTTCAAACAGAAGGGTTTACAAGCTTGTATATGGCTCAGGCATATGGTTTTTACACATATTGTCATCCCTAAATCATTGATTAGATTTCAGCTGCAGTTTTTACAACAGCAGCAAAAAAGTAGCCAGGAGACTACAAGCCTGGCTACTTGAGCAAATGTGAGATTTAAACAGCAAAGATATTTTCAAAATTATTCCTTAAATATCCCTGTGATGTTCTTTTCGAATGAATAGCTATTACAAGGTGCATCTTGCTATTCTGGCATAATTATGCTTTTACTGATAAGGGCACTTAATGGTAGAAGAGAATTTAATGATGGTTGTGACCCTACCATGCACCTTTAGATACCTCTTAGAGTTCTTTGACAAGTAGATTAGTCTAAGGACCTAGTTTTCATCAGGGTTGTCTCCTTTTTGTTATGGGAACTGAGTCTAATTGGAGAAAAAAATCTTGGTGAAAAAGTGGAAATCAGTCTGGCGGTTCNTCAGAAAATTGGACATAGTAGTACAGGAGGATCCATCAATAACTCTCCTGGCCATATATCCAGAAGATGTGCCAACTGGTAATAAGAACACATGCTCCACTATATTCATAGCAGCCTTATTTATAATAGCCAGAAGCTGGAAAGAACCCAGATGTCCCTCAACAAAGGAATGGATACAGAAAATGTGGTACATTTACACAATGGAATACTACTCAGCTATTAAAAACAATGAATTTATGAAATTCNTNGGCAANTGGNTNNATNTGGANNNTANCATCCTGAGTGAGGTAACCCAATCACAAAAGAACTCACATAATATGCACTCACCGATAAGTGGATATTAGCCCTGAAACCTAGAATACCCAAGATACAATTTGTAAAACACATGAAACACAAGAAGAAGGAAGACCAAAATGTGGAGACTTCGCCCCTTAGAATTGGGAACAAAACTTCCATGGAAGGGGTTACAGATACAAAGTTTGGAGCTGAGACAAAAGGATGGACCATCCAAAAACTGCCCCACCCAGGGGTCCATCCCATAATCAGCCACTAAACGCAGACACTATTGCATACACCAGCAAGATTTTGCTGAAAGGACCCTGATATAGCTGTCTCTTGTGAGGCTATGCCAGTGCCTGGCAAACACAGAAGTGGATGCTCACAGTCAGCTATTTGATGGAACACAGGGACCCCAATGGAGGAGCTAGAGAAAGTACCCAAGGAGCTGAAGGGGTCTGCAACCCTTTAGGTGGAACAACAATATGAACTAACCAGCATCCCCAGAGCTCGTGTCTCTAGCTGCATATGTAGCAGAAGATGGCCTAGTCAGCCATCATTGGGAAGAGAGGCCCCTTGGTCTTGCAAACTTTATATGCTCCAGTACAAGGTAACTCCAGGGCCAAGAAGGGGGAGTGGGTGGGTAGGTGAGCAGGGGGGGAGGAGGGTATAGGGGACTTTGGGGACAGCATTTAAAATGTAAATGAAATAAATACCTAATAAAAATTGGAAAAAAAAGTGGAGATAAAGTTAGCAGAAACTTTCTCAAGAAATTTAAAATATAATTATGGCATGGAATTTTTTTTCTCAGTGTTTCTACTAACCAGACCTCTGGCTAGTAGACTACTTATACTCCTGTTGTATAAGAGACAGCTTGCTTTGACTTAAATTCTTCTTTGCATGACTTGGAATTTCCAAAGTTCATTATAAATTCTTAATAGCATCTATTTTTCTATTTAATGTTTATATTGCACCATAACAAGAGTTAAGGATTAAAAAATAGTTATTATTTATATTTCTTTTTGTTTGTTTGTTTGTTTGTTTGTTTGTAAAATAGGAAAATCTTTTGAGATTATCAAGTTCTTACACAGCAATGAAACATACTTTAGGTATGGACTGACTTTTATTTGTAATGTAGTAACATGTTAAGTAAAAGATATAAGTAGATGAAAAGAAACTGGTCACAATTTGTCATTTTATGCACAATCAAGCCTTTCCCTCTTTCTCTGATTTATCCTTCACTGAGTAGATTGATCTCTTGTAATTCACTTCTCTATTTGTTCCTTTTTTAAACCATGCTTTGGCATTTTTTTTAATATCCTTTCCATTTCAATGATTTCCTCTATTGGTTTCATAATTTAACTTACATTTGAGTATTTTGTCCACTTGAGTAGCTGATAGAAATCTTTTCATTTTAGTCTGCGTGCATTTTGATTTTCTTAGCACCATTTGTTGAAGAACCAATTCTTTTTCAAGTATGTGAGCTATAGTATTCCATTTGATGATTTTTGTCTATGTAACAGATTTTATAAAAATTTGATATCATACAATAGTGTTAAGTATATACCACCATCTACTTCAGAGCTATTTACTACAGTTAAGTCATGTATAAGTCTGACTGTTCATTGTTGGATGAGCAGTATAGTATACATAGACATGAAGTATTACTCAGAAATTAGTAAAGAAATCATTGTGATTGGGGGAAAATTAGTACTTCCTTATGAGATTGTGTGTGAATTGGGAGAAAGACTGTTAATAGGTGTGACTATAGTTAAAGAATGTAGTACAGATGCATGAAAATATAATTAAGACTATTTGTATCATTAATAAAACTGCCAAATGTTTTAGTGAAATTATTTCTAAAATATAGAGTGTTTATCTATATTGTGAGCTAGGATAAAAAAATGTAATAATAAGAAGATAACCACTACTCTGTTAGCAAACATAATTAATGTTATGATTGGAACATTAACAAACTCAGCTGCTGTGAGATATATATATGGTGAAATACAGTAATAAAAAGCTTCAGTCTTGTCTTGAATGAATATATTTGGAAAAAAATACTTTTTAGTACTTTGGAATATCTCTGAAAAGAGTTATAAGACTGGCCTTATCAAGTAGTTCAACTGTGTCATGTTGTCATGATAGTCAATGATTATTTTTAATTTGTGCTTTTATGGTTCCACCCTAAGCAATCACTGAATGAAATAAAATTATTATTGTTTAATTTTACAAGTGAGACACCTGCATCTAATGTATTAAAGTTATTAGAATTTGTATATATTTAAATAAATTAAAAGTATATATAATCTCTCTCTCTCTCTCTCTCTCTCTCTCTCTCTCTCTCTCTCTCTCTCTCNCNCNCACACACACACACACACACACACACACACACATACACACACACAACACACACACAATCACTTTTTACATAGCTAGACTATCGGTAATGGAAAGCTTCTATTTCCCTGAGCAATTGTTTGCAAGCCTGTTATTGACAATTAGCAAATTAGTCCATGTTGCTTTGAAGGAAAGAGAAGTGACTAAGTGATTCAAACACAAAATGCATCAGTTAACTGAGATGCTACAGCTGGAAGAACAAAATTGCCTTGGCACAAAAGCTAGAGCTACAGACAAACTTCTCAAACAAATGGCAGAGGCATTGCTCCAGTAACTACTTCTCAGGGAAACTTGTCCTGTTGCCTTTGTTCACAGAATCAAACTACAGACACATTTTCCACTGGAAACTACACATAAGTCATTTAGCTACCATTGCCAGAAGAATGTGTTCTGTACTGTCTAGAGTCTGGACAGTAGAATAATCTTTAGGCTAGACATTAGTCAGCAACTCCCCATGGTTTGGAGTCAGTGTTTCTAATGAATTGAGGTGATCTTACCAATGAAGGTGTCAAGGTTAGGAGTAAGGAATCATACAGATCCCTTCAAAGTCTATTGCAAGAATCAGAACTCTAACATTTCAACAAAGTAGGATAACTATTGTGTACCTTGCATGCAAGTTCTGTGCTAACTCAGATCACTCCCATTATATACTCTGATTTTCTTAACCTTGGACATGAAAGCAGAATGATGTGCTATGCAATTGTTAGCTCTGAAATTACATACAACCAGTTCTGTATACATTTCATTGGTAAAATCAAGTTACAAGGCTAAGTGTGATGACAATGGACAATGAAATTATATAGATATAAACTCAACACATCAATACTTAGAGATAAAGAAACAATTCATAACAAAGGCAAGAGGTAATTGGAAAGATTAGGAAAATTGACCAAATAATTGTATTTCTTTCCACAGTATGAATTAAGCCAACAATATTTTTTTAATGGATGAAATACACCAAAGAGAAAAGAGGTTTAGAGAAATAACCATCATATTATGATAAACCACGCACTGCAGAGTTGATGAATCATTCCTTGAAATACTTATGTTTCAGTTATTTAGTTCCTTTGCAAAACAAAGATTATTCAGTACAAATAAATAGATAGCTTTAGACAAAATAAATTCCAGGATTTGGCTTCAGAGATAAAAATAGAAATAGACACAAGAAGGGTTGCCTTCTTACATAACCAACCCTATCTCATCCCCTTTAAAATAGGTCTTCTCTGTGAAAGTCACTTTAGGAAATTAGGAGTGTTGCAACAGTCTTGGAGACATAACTTAGACTTGATCTGAACAAGAAATATGCCCTGGACAATATTCATGTTTGTTGTAATAGATCTTTTCTGCCACACTGTTTGAGATACTGAAAGAATTGTTTAAAAGGACTTTCACAAGAAATTTTTCTAAATTCCTACTGTAAATTACTTCAGGAATAATTATATATTTCATTGAAATTACTTCTTAGAAGAATATCTTAATGAATGTATTCAGTGATTTTTAAAATCCTTCTTATTCTAAGATTACAACCACTCTTCAGGTGAAGAATTTGAATGTTCACAATTTCATAAATAATAAAATGGAAGAAAAATTACAGTATTAAACAAATTACCAATTGGGGTATGCCTAGAAAACTCAACAGATTCCTTTAAGCAATTTTAGAAGTAAAGTGAAAGCATATTTCCATTTGTTGATGGAGACTTTAAACTTTATTTTCCCAATTTGTTACTGCACTATAACAGAAAAATTATAAATACTGAATTCATTGATAAAATGTAAAGCACATGAGATACCACAGGACATAAGCAAGACTCGGAAACACAAGTGTGTCACTTCTTTCACATGTGGAAACTTAACAAAACAACATGTCACATTAGAAAGGGACAGAGGCGGGTGAGTTGATACAGCATTATGAGCACATGCTGTTCTTGTAGAGAACCCAAGTTCAATTCCCAGCAATACTCTGATGACTCACAGATGCCAGGAACTCCAGATCACAGAGCCTGGAGGATATCACATCTCTTATCCTACATCCCCACACACTGACTTCTGTACCACCAAACGATCATATAGATCACAAAACACACACACTCACATGTATGTATGTATGTATGTATGTATGCATGTATGTATGTATATACATATATGCTATATATGTTAGGAAGGGAATTAGAGGGAATCCAATGAGTACTGGGGTGATGGGGATGATGACTATGAGTGGCACACAAGGAACATAGTTATCAGCATATGTTAAATTGTTAAAATGAAACCTAAAAATTTCTAAAAAGTATGTATACAGATAAAGGAAAAATTCTACAACAGTAAGTAAATAAACACACTTGAAAATCTGAATCATCCCTTTTAAATCTTAAAATGCCACTGTTCCATTTCCCAAAGTCATTGCTGATCATTGACAATGACAAGGTATATCAGTTTCAGAAATAGAATCAGTCTCAAAATTCGATATTTCTGAACCTCCTTGGATTAGACTCTTTATAGTTCCTAAGGTTTCCTCTCTAAATGCTAGTTATAGGAATGGAAATATGTCATGTAGTATAATTATTTTCTAATTAACAAACTAATATATAAACACCAAAAAATGTACTACACATATAAAAATACCCAAAACAGTAAAGACATACTCAAAATAAGCAAATGCTTCAGGTCTGTGACATGCAAGATGTGTGACCTGCAATAGAACTAAAAATCACTTGATATCTACACAGTTTTCTGTCTCAACAAACAGAAAATTGACATTTGAAAGAAATCACGTAGAACTGACATTCTTAAGTTAGAGTTCACAGTTTCCAGTAGAGGTCATTACTGTGAGGCTGAAAACTATGATGAATGGTCAAAATTACTGCTAATTACAGTGGAAATAAAAGTTGGCAGTGGATGGTGCCAGGTTATAAAGAATTGGTGAACAACCCAAGGATTGATGTGAAGCCCCCAAGGGGACCTATGCCTTGCAAGAATAGCTTATTATGCAACTACAGATTGACTCTGACAATAAAGGTAAAAGGGAACCAGATAGTGGATCGATAATCCTAATAAGCCTAATTAAGCAAATGTACTGAGAGTATAAAGAATTGTTACCAGGTGTTACTGCAGATCAGTGTTAATACAGATTTATTGCATATTAAAAACATCCCTGGAGGGTAACATCCTGAGTGGGGTAACCCAATCACAAAAGAACTCACATAATATGCACTCACTGATAAGTGGATATTAGCCCTGAAACCTAGAATACCCAAGAAACAATTTGTAAAACACATGAAACTCAAGAAGAAGGAAGACCAAAATGTGGAGACTTTGCCCCTTCTTAGAATTAGGACCAAAACTCCCATGGAAGGGGTTACAGAGACAAAATTTGGAGCTGAGAAGAAAGGATGGACCATCCAAAAACTGCCCCACCCAG
>NC_034600.1:67418980-67421004 GCF_900095145.1 Mus pahari | reverse complement strand
TTATTATTAAATATAGTATATTATATATATATATATATATATATATATATATATATATATATTTGATAGTCCAATACAACTCCAGATTTCTTCTACCTGGTGATAACACCAACACATTGATAAAGCTTTTCCATCCTTTATTCCCTGTTCACTTCTTAAGTTCTGAGAACAGAACAAAGTGTCTATTCTGCTCTCATCTTCTAGATCAAATATTTGAGATTCCACACATGTGTGATATCATTTGAGTCTTATCTTTATATATACTTATCCTTATATAGTAGACCTCACCTGATGATAATTCTCCATTATTTCTGTAATAATGACGTCATCAATTTTAGGGAAAAATAATATTGCTATCTTCTATGCAACTCATTTGTCTTTAAAAAGTTATTGGTTATTGGACATTTAATTGTTTTCAATTATTGGATTTTCAAAATAATTCTACAGTGAAGGTGAGACTGTCAGTGTCTCTTCAGCACATTCATTTCATTTCCTTTGAATTCACATAAAATGATTGCTGTTGGCATTGTATTATTGGTCTATTGTTAAGTTGAAGGGATGTTTCAGTGGGTCTGTAATTGTTTTAACTATGTATATTCCACACATAGCACTCAAGGCTTCAATTTTGTCACATACAGATAAGAACTTGTTTACTTTCTTCGAAATTTAGTTAACAAAATCACGAAATCCCTCAATTCAAAACCACAAAGTTTGAATTTAACCTTTAAATTTTTAAATCTATTTAATTCTGAATATAGTGAAAAATATTTACAATAAGTTGAGATTAAATGGATGCCATCAGATATAAGTTCCTTGTATGTGATGATTATATTTTAAAACTTTGTACCTAATACTTTCCTGTTAACTTCAAAACAGGAAAATGATAACTTCTCTCTCCCAATCTATTAATTGCTAATTAAATGTTATACTGGTGTCTTGGTCATTTTTATTATGAAGAATAAGAAAATTAATGACCAGATAGGCTCATATTTTAGTAAGATAGGTATAGTTATAGACCACTCTCTTAGTCAGGGTTTAATTCCTGGACAAACATCATGACCAAGAAGCAAGTTGGGGAGGAAAGGGTTTATTCAGCTTACACTTCCACATTGGTGTTCATCACTGAAAGAAGTCAGGACTGGAACTCAAGCAGGTCAGGGAGCAGGAACTGATGCAGAGGCCATGGAGGGATGTTCTTCACTGGCTTGCTTCCCCTGGCTTGCTTAGCCTGCTCTCTTATAGAACCCAAGACCACCAGCCCAGAGATGGCACCACCCACAAGGGGAACTCCCCACTTGATTACTAATTGAGAAAACACCATATAGCTGGATCTTGTGTAGGCATTTCCCCAACTGAAGCTCCTTTCTCTGTGATAACTCCAGCTTGTGTCAAGTTGACACAAAACTAACCAATACAACCACCTTTTGAGGTGTATCAAAAACAAACAACAACAATGAATAAAAAAGTAAACAAATCCTCTTCTGAACCCCAGAGGAGGCAGCTGAGTGCTTTGGAGGACTCTCCACACCACAGATCCTTGGGATTACAGGTGAGTGGAACACAATCAACTTCAGAGAATCCAGCAGGGGCTTGTGCCTGCAGGAACAGGGACAAAGGAACACTGTGCACCCAGAGCCAGGGTTCCAGTCCGGTTGGGGCCACTCCAACCATCTCTCTTCTGAACCCCAGCAGAGGCAACTGAGCACTCAGGAGGACTCTCCAAACCACAGGTCCTTGAGATCCCAGGTCCTCTGGATCGTGCAGGGAGAGTCAGCCTACAGGGTGTGCTCTGACCCCAGGACTCAGATGAAGGATCAGAGCTCCAGCCTTCTGGACACCTCCCTTGCAAGAGGAGAGCTTGCCTGCAGAGAGTGCTCTGACCAAGGGGACACAGGGGAGAGTTGGATTCCCAGGAGTGCTGACAGAGGCTAAAAGAATCACAGGAGGATCAAACTCCAGCCAGACACAGCTTGAACATTAACACCAGATATTTCCAGATAGCAAAAGGCAAACATAAGAAACAT
>NC_034600.1:67392781-67418969 GCF_900095145.1 Mus pahari | reverse complement strand
ATTTGCAAATTCATCTGGAATAATAAAAAACCTAAGATAGCAAAAACTATTCTCAACAATAAAAGATCCTCTGGGGGAATCACCATGCCTGACCTCAAGCTGTACTACATAGCAGTTATGAAAAATAAAACTGCATGGTACTGGTACATTGATGGATAGGTAGATCAATGGAACAGAACTGAAGACCCAGAAATGAACCCATACACCAATGATTACCTGATCGTTAACAAAGGAGCTAGAACCATCCAGTGGAAAAAAGACAGCATTTCCAACAAATGGTGCTGACACAAGTGGCTGTTAGCATGCAGAAGAATAGGAATTGATCCATTCTTATCTCCTTGTACAAAGCTCAAGTCTAAGTAGATCAAAGAACTCCACATAAAACTGAAATTGATAGAGGAGAAAGTGGGGAAAACCTTGAAGAAATGGGGACAGGGGAAAAATTCCTTAACAGAACAGCAATGGCCTGTGCTGTAAGGTCAAGAATCAACAAATGGGACCTCATAAAATTGCAAAGCTTCTGTAAGGCAAAAGACACTGTCAATAAGACAAAGAGGCCACCAACAGATTGNGAAAGAATTTTTACCAATCCTAAATCTGATAGGGGACTAATATCCAATATATACAAAAAGCTCAAGAAGCTGAACTCCAAAAATTCAAATAACCCCTTTAAAAATGGGGTACAGAGCTAAACAAAGAATTCTCAACTGAGGAGTACAGAGGGCTTAGAAGCACTTGAAAAAAGGTTCAACATCCTTAATCTTCAGGGAAATGCATATCAAAACAACCCTGAGATTTCACCTCACACCAGTCAGAATGGCTAAGATCAAAAATTCAGGGGACAGCAGATGCTGATGAGGATGTGGAAAAAGAGGAACACTCCTCCATTGCTAGTGGGATTGCAAGCTTGTACAACCACTCTGGAAATCAGTCTGGCAGTTCCTCAGAAAACTGGACATAGTAATACTGGAAGATCCAGCAATACCACTTCTAGGTATGTATCCATAAGATGTTCCAACTGGTAATAAGGATACATACTCCACTATGTTCATAGCTACCCTATTTATAATAGCCAGAAGCTGGAAAGACCACAGATGTCCCTCAACAGAGGAATGGATACAGAAAATGTGGTACATTTACACAATGGAGTACTATTCAGCCATTAAAAACAATGAATTTATGAAATTCTTAGGCCAATGGATGTATCTGGAGGATATCATATGGAGTGAGGTAACCCAATCACAAAAGAACTCACTTGATATGTACTCACTGATAAGTGGATATTAGCCCAGAAACCTAGAATATCCTAGATAAATCTCCAAAACACAAAAAAATCTAGAAGAAGTAGACCAACATGTGGGTACTTCATTCCTCCCTAAAATGGGGATAAAATTCCCATGAAAGAATTGGCAGAGAGAAAGTTTGGAGCTAAGAAGAAAGCATGGACCATCCAAAAACTGCCCCACCCAGGGGTCCATCCCATAATCAGCCACCAAACGCAGACACTATTGCATATGCCAGCAAGATCTAGCTGAAAGGACACTGATATAGCTATCTCTGTGAGGCTATGCCAATGCCTGGCAAATATAGAAGTGGATGCCCACAGTCATCTATAGGATAGAACACAGANNCCCCAATGGAGGAGNTAGAGAAATTACCCAAGGAACTGAAGGGGTCTGCAACCCTATAGGTGAAACAACAATATGAACCAACCAGTAACCCCTGAGCTTGTTTCTCTAGCTGCATATGTAGCAGAAGATGGCCTAATTGGCCATCACTGGGAAGAGAGGCCCCTTGGTCTTGGAAACTTTATATGACCCAGCACAAGGGAAGGCCTAGGCCAAGTTGTGGGAGTGGGTGGGTAGGGGAGCAGAGGTGGGGGGAGGGTATAGGAAACTTTCGGGATAGCATTTGAAATGTAAATAAAGAATATAATATTAACAATAAGTGAAAAAATAAAGAGGAGCACAGGGAGAAAATTTATCAATGACTTTGGTATTGAGTCAGTTGGGAATCAGGCAATGAGTGCAGTGGAACTGAGTTTATTCTTGGTTTCAGACAGTACAGCAGAGGAAGTTGAAGCCAGAGAGTAAGAAGGAGTGAGAAGATTAGGAAAAAAAAAATGTCAGTGTTAGTTTGAAACGAAGCAGAGCAATTCAGTAAGAATTTCAGAGAAACCAGATAGAATCAGTCAGGTTGGAGAAGAGTTTAAGCCTGAACAGCTGAGTTGAACCTGCCAGCCAGAAATCAGAAAGAACTTGAAAGGCTGAGTTTATTCAGCAGAAAGCCTCTGAGTGACAATTATATATAGTGAATATAAGATACTTTTAAATCTGGATCCCAGCATAATTGGAAGAAAAAGAAAGCACACCAATGTTTCAGAAAGCAGGGGACATCTGACAGAAAGTTCACAAAGGATAGCAGACATCTGACAGAAAGCCAGAGAGGAGAAATTCACCCTGAGGCATCTCCTGAAGAAGTATCAACCATCACAATGTAATCAGAAATAAGTGAGAAAATTAAATTCTCTGTATTTTAAACACAAAATTTCCAAAAGAATTTAAGAAATTCTAAATTGTTGAAGAGATATAATATGTAAATCCATTGGAAAATGTATCTAGTTAAATATTCTTTTAAGTATTTATAAAGACTATTCAGTAAAATATCCATTTAATAATTCACTGTTTGTGATAGGTATTAATTTAAAAGTCTACAGATTTGATAGGTCCAAAGTAATTTTCAAAAACAAGGTTAAAGACTCAATATTACTTCCTTTCTAAGATTATCATCAATCTACATAGTTATTGGTTGCACAGACTTGAGTAATGAAAAGAATTAGGCAACTAAAATGTAAACATGGTCATGCAGAGGCCACATTAATTTTTACTATAACAATCAGTTTGTAGAAACTTTGTCACCACTCACTGATGAAACAGATTAAAAATGATTAAAACCTTCCCCTTACCACACACATGAATTGCAAAAACCAACCCTAAATTAGTGATAAAAGTTAGTATTACACACAGAATAGCATATCCACAACTTTTAGGTATAGGTATTGTATTAAAGATCTGGTGTTGGGTTGAAGCTTCAGAAATAATATTTTAGCCTTAAAGCTTTAACGTGTTATATAAATTAGCATATAGTAACACGCACCTCCTAAAACAGAATTATAAAAGAACTTGGTAATTGTGTATAAGGTCACATGTTTTGTACTCTGTATGCAGCTACAGTATACAGCTAAAACTGTGGATGTGGCTGTAAAATAGGTCTTGAGAAATTGAAATTTTCACACAAAGGTCAGAATTATTCTCATCATGCATAAGCATATGGAAATATCAGTAATCCAAGAGAAATGCTATTCTAATACAGACATTTTTTCCTATTAGATATTCAGAAAAAAATACATTCTCCTGTTTGGATCTAAAAATATATAGAGAAGTTATATTCCGTGTTGAACAAGAGATTTCAAGGGAGAGGAGTATTTTAACTGGTTATCTGGTCAAATTCAAAATGAAGATCATGAAATTAACATTCAGAGCTGACTTTCCCAGAAGTAAAGAAAATTAAGTCAGGAAAAGAAATCCGAGAGAGAGAGAGAGAGAGAGAGAGAGAGAGAGAGAGAGAGAGAGACTGTACATGATAGTACTTTTAAAAGTCTTTATGTCATTTGCAACATAATTATTTCATTTGTCTGATTTTTTTGTAGAGAAATGTATCTCTCTCTCTCTCTCTCTCTCTCTCTCTCTCTCTCTCTCTCTCTCTGATAAAAAATAGTAACAGAGTATACTTGCCTACAAGGATAAAATATAGTGCTTGTGGATCTGAAAATTATACTCCACAAAGAAATAAGAACAGAGCAAATTGGGGTAATATTCACTCAACTTTGAAAATGCAATATTCAATGACAAATATCTACAATCATATTTATATTTATTATGTCACATGAACAATAAACTAAATCAATTTTGTGTGGACACAATCACAGCCAAAGACATTTCAAGAAGTATAGGAAGGCCACGAGTCATGTAAGGATTTTTCTAATGATTTCTGATGATGTGCTGTGAATGTCAATAGCCATTACTACTCATTCCCATAATATAAACTGTAATATTTTTAAAGTAGTGAATAACAGTACCATGTTAAAGAAATACATATGAGGAACTCATACAAAGTTGAGAAATAGGTTGTGAAATTCTCAAAAGTAAACATGAATCTCATAAAGCTTAGCAAGATGGCTCTGTGGTAAAATGTGTGCACATGATAACATTCTAGATGACTGTAGTTCCAGCATCCTCACAGGGCAGAATGACAGCTTGTAACTCTAGTTACAGTGGATTTGATGCTCTTATCTGGTCTTGGTTGGAAAGTATATACATGTTACACTTCAAAATAGATACAGAAACATGAGTGAAAATAAATTAACTTTAAATTCCCGACAGGTACAATTTTATTTAACTTTGTAAATGAGCAAGAATGAGAAAGTGGTACATATTTGTAAAAAATTATAAGGTGATTATCAGATGTAAAAATTATATGGTGGTGAAACTTAGGATACACATTTTGTTGGAAAATAATGGAAGGTTATTTGGTATTCATGACTTTTCTTTTTCTAATGAATCATTTCATACAATCTGCTATCACACATGATTGTGAAGTAAACAAGAGGAATGTAAGTAGTACCCATCATCACTTTTGACAGCCAAACAGTTAGCAAATGATCCTACTTCTCCTCAGACCTTTCAGAGAAATAATCATGCTTGTTTTTTAAGCCAATAACCATCAAGCTTACAGTTTCAGCTCTGAAATGCCACATTGCCTTCACATGTCATGTTTAAAATTAAATGACAAACCCCAAACTTTCAGAGTGGTGAAGCATAATTCTCACTCAGGGAGAAACTTAGAATATTACAGTGATTTTTTTTTTTTTATTTTGTTTCTGATTTGTTTCTTTTTCTCTAGTACGGACTAAGAATTCCTTATTAAAATGACACGAGATAAGAATAGTTTTGGTTGGTGTATTTTAGGAGGAGGGATATTTCCATATGCATAAGGGGACAAAAACAAGAGACCTTGGATCTCCACACATATACATTCATGTTTCTCACACACCTCACATACACATTGCGTGAATGTCAACTTACAAAGTATTTTCACACTAATGTTACTGAAGCAATTGTTTCACCATGTAGAGATTTACACTTGTTCTACACAGTCAGCATTGAAAATGATTTTGAATCAGCAGCTTGTGCATTTCAGTTATCTGGGTTAGTGGTGGTTAATGTGCAAGACAAACATTGCTTAGATTTGTCTCCTAGGCTGAAAGAAAGTTTTACTAAATGTAGCTCAATTCCATTGGTAGGGGGAAACAAAAGAAAATAAACATGCATTCTATATTGGCTAAAAAATGCTTTATTAATGCAATCTGCAACAAATTAACCTTAAAGATCCTTGAGACATGAGCTGCAAGCCAGACAGCTTGGAGAGAATGGGGACCAGGAACAAAACATCTTGCGACCATTCTGAGAACTCTGGATCCACAATGCTACTTCCCGGGGCTGTTGAAGAGATTTTGATCATTTTATTTCTCTGTACTCTGGAAGGCTTGCCATAGATGGCCTCTTGCACATAGATAACTTTTTGTTGTACATGAAGATAAAAAGAAATACTTTAGTGTATCTTCCTCCTACAAAGAATTTCTACTTCATTATTAAATAAGTATCATATAGTTACATGAATATTGTCTCATTTATCTGGTGTGTGACTGTTCCAATGTCATTTCTAAGATGGAATTTAAAAAAAAAACATACGTTTCTTTTCAGAACTGAGTTTGATTTTGTGTGTTTTATTTCATATCATGTATAATTATGACACTGCAATGTGTAACAGTAATTTCCAACACCAATAAGACCACATAATAAAAGACAATCCAGTTATTATATTTATAAGCTACATGCCTACATTGGGCAGATCAAGCACTATATAAACGTATTCCGCTGCTATGAGACCCTTTGCTGCTTGCAATTTTTTCTAGCTCTGTGGTTCTATCTTTCTTCCTCCTCCTCTTTCTCTGTCCTCTACTTATTTTCTCCCAGTTCTCTCTCTCTCTCTCTCTCTCTCTCTCTCTCTCTCTCTCTCTCTCTCTCTCTCTCTCTCTCTCTCTCTCTTTCTCTCTCTCTCTCTCTCCCACTCTAAAATACCTCCCCATTCCACCTTTCTCTTCCACTGCCCAACCACAGGTTCTAGCCTTTATTAATCACTAAATGGGGAGAAGGTACATACAAGATCACATAACTATGTGACATGGGGGGGCACTTCTCTTGAGGAACCAGAATTAATATCAGAATTCAAACAGCATCAGGACAACCCACTGAGGAAGGATTGAAACATCAAAGATAGGAAGGCAGCTGTGACTACCTCTTCTCCCAGACTAGTGCCAGAAAGCGGGCTCTCCCACCATTAGCCCTAGTAAGAATTTACAACCCTGATAGTTATCAAACCTCACTATTTGTTTGACCTTATCAGGTCCCCAATCCCAACCCATCCCCTCCTACAGATCCTGAGTATGCAAAATAAATGTCTTCCAACATCCTTTTTCCAACAAATTACACACACACGCAACCATACACACACACACACACACACACACACACACACACAAACCTTTCCCCAGAGACTCTGTGCTCTTCACCCATACACCCCAGTCCTGCCCAGTGAACAACAGGACCTGGATAACCCAGAAAAAGGAGCCAACAAAGGATGCCATATAATATATTTTATTGATTACATTTTCTTTTATATTTATTAGTTTTCTTTTGTCGCTAACTAAGATTATTCACTTTTGTTCATTTATATTGGTGCTGGGATATAACCCCCAGTGAAAAATAACCAACTCTTTGGTTCTCAAATGAATAACTTACTTGCATCCTTTTTTCTTAGAAAAGTTTCTTTTATTTATTTATTTATTTATTATCACCAATATTTATTTATTTATTTTTTATCACCAAATGATATAACCAGACAGTCAAAACAGACTTCAATCTAACTAAGGTCAAGGGGCACTTTACAGTGAATGCAATACATCAAGACAAAGGTAGGAGAGGCAGACAAACAGGGTATTACAGACACAAAACTGTCATGTTCTATACATCTTTAGTCTTTAAAGAGGTAGGATAAATGATGTTAAAATTCTTTTATGTCTGCCAACAATTTAGATTGCTTTAAATTTTGATTTTTAATAGTCAAAACTGCATAAAGCAGAGTTTCACTTTCAGTTTGCCCTCTGAACAGTAGTTTTGAGAAGTTATTTCAAACATTCTGAAATGTGGAAATAAGGGAGTTTTGTGCCTAGCCTAATAATGTATCTATGGCATTAGGTTCCTTTGTTCCGATATAAAAAGGTTTTGAAAGTTCAATATAGGTGTATTACTTGCACCGTCTTGTATTTAGTGTTTTTTTATTGTAAGCAACCAATTTAATGAAGAATGGTCATGATTTATGCCATTATCATCATAATTCAGGTTATAGACAAGTACTAATAAATATATGTACTGGGCCGATATTTAGACAGTATTTTGTTGAATTAGTTTAATTTGGTCCCATTTCTTAACATGGTAAATACCCTACATTTAAAAATTTGGCTAGTGATCTCTCTAAAACCAAAACAGTATAAATCTTCTTGAAAAAATAACACTATAAAGTAAAATCACTCTTCTTCTGCAGTCATTTAATCTCACAAGCTGGAACGTAGAAAGTATTAATGGCGCAGTCTTGTAGTCTAAGAAAATTCATACATAACAAATGTACTGCAGTAAGTGCCAGCCTTCCGAATCTCATTCGTCATCTACCTTACAGGTTTTTTTCTCAGAAACAGAGAATTTAGGAGAGCCCTTTCAAAATCTACCCACACACTTCGTGTATGTATGCAATCACAACTATGTGCTGATGATTAAGGAGGAATCTTAACACAACAAGCCTTTCTTTGACTTAACCCTCACGAGTTCAGCCACATGGCAGGGTTAACACACTTCATGTTCAATGGAAGTACAGAAATTTGGTTTCATCCATGTGAAAAGGTTGGCAGACACTCTGCACTATGACTACTCTCCAAAGGCGGTAAAGATAGCTAACAGTTATACACTTTATCTCACTTCCTGAGATGATAGATGTAATGAAAGAGGCACAGGCAGAGGTGGCTTAGTGTTCAACTAGCCCAATTAGAAAAAAATAAACCTAAAAAAAAGGATTAATTAATGTTACAACATGTGAAAATACATGCATCTATGATTTAAAACATATAAAAAATACAACTTAGACAAAACATCTAAATCATAGTACTGATAATCTCAATTTCTATGTTTTCATGAGTTAAGTAAACTAAGTGATATCTTACATTTTTGAATGTTGGTTCATCAAATAAAAAGAGCTTTTTATTACTGCTCTTTATTCTCCTCTATCCCACTGAAACTGAGAAATTTAAACATATTTATATAAAGAGCATTGAATTACTGGTTGTCTGTGTGTATGTTTTAATTTGATATAACATACTATCTATATAATGAACGTATGTAATTTCTTTAATTTTTCAACATATTTCTTCTTTAATTTTTAAAAGAAGTATTTTATTTTCATTTATGTGTGGATGTGTGTTTCTTGGTGAGTGAACACCTTATGTGTACAGATGCCCAGGGAGACCAAAAAAGGGTCTGGTTAGGCACCATCTGATACGGGGCTGGGAACCAAACTTGAATCCTCTGTAAGTACTTTAGGCCACTTAACAATCTCTGTAGCCTCCTGGTTCTATTGCCTAATGGAGGCACCTGAGGAAATACCATTGACACAATTAATTGACTGGTTTGGTTAATGGATACAAATTCCCATAGAAAGAAAAGATTAGAATAAGACAGTAAAATATGCATTTCACAGAATCTTAGAAGTAAGCACCTACAATTTGCATACCTACATAAATAACAGAATTACTGCCACATGGAGAAAAAATATTCCAAAAGTCAGTGTAGTACATATGATAGGGACAATTTCCTGTTAATATTATAGAGACCATTTCTACTTTCTGGTCAATATTTTAAAATCACTTCAATGGGTGTTTTGGTATAATATATTCCAAAGTATGAAAATAATCATTTTAATGGGATCCCCTAATAAATGAAACATATATAAGGTTTGTTAATCATTAAGAGAAAATACATGCACTATATTTATCAAACATATACAACTGTGAAAAACTTTATAGAAATAAACAATATGAGAAAGACTTTTATTTAAATTAAGTATTAAAAGGGTTAAAAATCATAGAATGCTAAAAGTATATCTAAAGTTTCTGCTGATTAAAAATTCATGCATAAAATTAAATTACGTGTCATGAATAAGTTCAATTCCAGGCCTAAATTCTGTCTTACTATTGATATGATTTTGATTGTTAATGTCGTTTGGATTTTTTATGTCTCATCTGATAAGAAGGCCTAGGATATCTGGGAAATTATTATATTACTTTACCTGACCTCTGCCTCTTCCTCAGGTAAGTGCTGAAGAAAACACTCACTCCACATTTTGTAGTATTATCATTTTTATTATTAACTTACTATTTTATATTTATAAGGCAAATGTGGAAATAAAAACTGGTCACAATGAACTTCATTTCTCCTATCAGACAATTTTTACTACCAGTATACAGTGAGCTTCACAAACCCACTTTATATACACTATGGAGTCCTGCTTAGAAGCTGTCAAAGCTCTGGTTCATAATTTTTATTCTTTGTTTTAGAAGTATTTTCATTGGCTCATTTAGTTTCAACATCCTAAATACATGAAATGTTTCCATTATTTTCTGTATATTGTTTATGCTCTCTAGTTTCCTGGCAACTTGACAAAAGTTAAAGTCTAAGAGAGGAGGGAGCCTCAACTGAGAAAATGTTACCACAAGATTGGTCTGTAGGCAAGCCTGTAGGTCATTTTCTTAATTACTGATTGATGGGGGATGGCCCAGCCTATTGTGGTCCTTAGTTCTATAAGAACACAGGCTTCGAAAGCCATGAAAAGTAAGCCAGTAAACAGCACTCCTCCATGACTTCTTTATCTACTGTTGTCACAACACCCTACCCTGCTTGAGTTTCTGCACTGACTTTCTGGATGGTAAACTGTGATGTGGGAATGGAAGCTGAATGAACCTTTTCCTCATCAAATTGTTCTGGTCCTGGTGGTTTATGACAGTATGTATATCTAGTAGACTTATCTAAGAAAATTACTTTTAAAATTTATTTCTTCATTTTTAAATTTTCTTTTCTACTACAAAACTTTATTGAAATGATATTCAATAGGTAAATTAATATTTGGCTGATGAATATATACATATATATTGAACCACACATCTATATATTTATGTATATATAAAATATTGTCATATATTTGTAACAAGGAATAATTGTGTTGATATTTATGACAGAAGAGTGCAGCACCTGGAAATACAAGTGGCCTGATAAGAAACAAATATTAAAATGGAATGGCGCTGATTAAGCGATCCAATGAAATTTAGTTAAATTTGAGGTACAGAAATTTTCCAGAACTAAGCAACCTCAAGTCACTTCAGAAAAGTAATGATTTAAGTAATTCTACTCACTGTGATTTATGTACATTTGCTAAGAAACTATAATCCGTAGAGAAGCAATGTATGTTCAACAGAAAATACAAACTATCATTTTCTCAAAGCTCTAAAAGCTAATTTATACAAATGAGGCATACTCCTTATGAAAATTTAACTATGCCTAAATACTTACAAAGTCTTTTCAATTGATAATGGAACACTATATATATATATATATATATATATATATATATATATATATATATATAATAAAAATATAATAATTCAATGTTTTTAAAATCTGTACTCTTTATCATATTCCCATACATGCTCATATGCAGTATAATGGTAAATATTTGATATTTTAAAGCCTACACTAATATGTGATTTGTTAAATAAAAACCATACTAGCATTACCGGACCCACTTTATTTATAATCCTGTGGAAAGACTGACTGCTGGTAGTCTTCTGAGAATTCAGAAAGGTATATGAGTAGTACTTTGGAAAGAGCAACTTTCTCTTAATTTTATTTTTGACTTCTAAAGTGTTTGTTTTCACCTCTGAATTTTATTGATAACAGCTTTTGTTCAGGCAATGAATACATTCTTTAGCTAAATTCCTGCATTTAATCGTTGATTAACAATACATTAAAATGGTTAAAATAACTTTCAGCTGTTAATTGTCATTCCATTACAAAACTTATACTAATCTAATGTACTTAATAAGTCATATTTTATTTGACATTTAAAAAAATTTTTATCGGTTATTTTATCTATTTCCATGTCAAAAGTTGTCCCCCTTTCCAGTTTCGCCTCTGAAAACCTCCTATCCCACGACGCTCCCCTTGCTTCGCCTACCCACCCACTCTCACCTCCCCGCTCTTGTTTGTTATTTATATTTTTGATTTACAAGAAGAAACAAGAAATGCTTACTTTCAGAATGTCAAATAGGTTAATAGATAAAGCCACATGTACACAAACAAGGTATCCTCAATCCCAGAACCTGGGTGCACTGTCACTTTTTTGTTACTGTGATAAACCATTTTTTTTTTTTTTTTGTAGTAGTAGTAGTAATTTCTTATCCCCAAAAGCCCATATAAAAACCCACACAACCCAGTTATTATGCATATATAAGCTATATGCCTAGATTTGGCAGGTCTCCTACTAATCCACTCCCCAGCTATGAGACCCTTTGCGACTTGCAGTTACTCCAGGCCATGTGGTTCTTCTCTATCTTCCTTTCACCTCCTCTGTCCTCTCTTTGAGACCACCAGCCCCACCTTTCCCTTCCATTGCCCAATCATCAGCCCTAGCCTTTGTTTGACCAATCAGAATGTTCAGTGAGATCACCTGAGTACATGATTTACTCCTCATCCGGGCGGGGATTGTGGGGAGAGGGCAGTCCCTCTTGAGGAAGCAGAATTGACTTCAAAATAAAACAGCATCAGGGTAACCCACAACACGTTGTGACCATAAACACCATGACCAAAAAGAATTTATTTATTTTTATAGTTTCAGTGTATAAGAGAGTCAATATTGTCAGGGACAGCATGGTAAGAAGTGAGAGAGAGGAAAGGGACATGGGACAGAGAGCTATGTTCACAATAGTACTGCAGGCAGTGGGGAGAGAAAATGAATGTGAAGGAGCTATTCTTTCTCTCACAGCACAGCCCCAGTCAAATTTTTCTCCAGCAAGGCCTCCACAAACAGCGCCATCAATTGGTGACCAAATATCCAAATGCTGGTTGATCTGAGGGGAAGGGGTTACTCAATTTCTCATTTAAAGACCACTCTAGGTCAATGTGGAAAGAGGACCCAACTCTACTGTGTTGAGCTCTGGCCTCCACACATATTCAATCAGACATGTACACTAAACAAGTCAGTCAATAACTTTATACAAAAATTCAAGACCACCTCACCTTGGGATCCATCCCATCTGCACACACTAAACCCTGGCACTATTGATGATGCCAAGAAGTGCTTGCAGATAGGAGCCTGGTATGGCTGTCTCCTGAGAGGATCCGAGGAACACTTGACTAAGACATATGCAGATTCTCACAGCCAACCATTGGAGTGAGCCCAGGGACCCCAAATGGAAGAGTTTGGGGAACAACTTAAGCTAAAGTGGACTGCAACCACAAAGGAAGAACAACAATATCAACTAACTGGATCCCCCCCCCCCAGAGCTCCCAAGGACTAAACCACCAACCAAAGTGTGTTCATGAATGGGTCCATGGGTCCATGGCTCCATCTGGCTTTGTAGCATAATACTGCCTTCTCTGGCACCAAGGGGAAGGAAGGCACTGGGTCCTGTGTAGGCTTGTTGCCCCAGGGAAGAGGGATGCTATAAAGATGAGGCAGGAGTGGATGGGTGGAAGAACATGCTCTTAGAGGCAAAAGGGAGGGGATGTGGTGGGGGTTTCATGGAGAGGAGATCAGGAAGGTAGATAGCATTTGAAATGTAAATATATAAAATAATAATTAAAACATTCAAAATAGAAAATGCTTACTTTCCTTCTAATATTATTAATAAATTTTATTTTATGATAAAAAAATATCAAGAATTTATTTCATCCACTTCTCCCTGCTACAGGTAATAGATATTTAACATCAGCATTTAAATATTTTACAAAAACATGAAAAGTGAAGTTATTGTCATAAAACATATTTAAAGACAACAGTTATTGGGAACTTGACATATTGTAAACAGCATAAAGTGGTGTATGAACATTAATTTTGAATTCTATTGTAATTAGAATAAGAATATTCTCTGATTTGTTGGAAAATACAGGGTTATAGGATATTCACAGTCATTTCTTAGGCAAAGTATTCAACTCTTTAGTGTCTCTTTCAAAAAACATTTGTTTTCAAACGAAAAAGTTGTTTTAAGTATGACTAATTCCCTAAGCTTTTTTATCTGTACCTTAAATGAATGCTCAATGATACTGAATCAAGTCAAAATTAAAATGTAACATAAGCCATAATACATGCTTATTTCTTATACATTTGATATTAGCCAAAAGGCCAAGAAACGATGCTTATTTCTTATTAATGTTACTTTTCTTTTTTCACCTAGATAATCTCTTGTGATCTTTGAAACAGTATATACATAAGCTCTTTCCCACACATACCTTCCCATCATATTTGGGGTCGATCTCCCCTTTTGTGGAACATGATTCCAGATAGCTTCCTGTTTTCCGGTATCAGTTAATTTCATCTCAGAAACTTTTTTTCTTACACACAAAAAAGAAAAGAAACCACATCAAACATGAATTAAATCCTTAACTTTAAAGGGCATTTATGCCTGGCTGACAGTTATTATAACTTACAGCATTATAAGTTCATCAAAAAAATTGCACCAAGTAATTTCAAAGGCTGTTACTTAAAAACAGCGTCTGAGGCCAAGGGAGCTGCATCTGTCTGCCCTGTGCTTCCAGTCTCTTTCAAAGCCTAACCAGGAGGATCATTTGACCCCAGAAGTTAAGAGCAGCCTGAGTGATACTGACTGATCCCAACTCTAAAAGGTAAAAAAAAAAAAAGGAAAACAAAAAGTCCAAACTCATTACTTCTATAAAGTAGACATCCATCAAGTACAAAGTGCTGAATATAAATAAGAATAAATACAGAGCCAGCATAGATTACTATTCTTGAAGATTATTGCTCACCTTGATTTTGTGTACTGGCATACATTTTTATATTTTAATACATTTGAATGAGCTCTCCTCTTTCTGCATTCGAAAACCCGCTTTTCTCCATCTGCTGCCACCATTGCTCTTTCTTTCTTTTTCTTTCTTTTTTTTTTCTTGACTTTGGAGACAGGTCCTGATTGATTTTCTTTATATAAGACTTTCATAACTTTCTTAAGAACAATAGAATCCACCTTTATTCTTCTTTTCTCTTTCTTACTGAGATTTTTTTTCCTGTCCCTTTTCCTTATTCTCTCCTTGCTTGAGTGATTTTACCTCAGTCAAGGCTCTCCAAGTGGCTTCAGCAATAAAGGTGCTTAGAGCTACAAGTAATCCCTTAAGATAGCATCATTTCCTGCTTATTTATTAAATTCCAGAACAATGGAAAGTAGAACTCTCATTTACAGATCTGTGTATTTTATTCTTCCCCAGCAACGCTTAATGTGTTGTTCTCTCTAAATAATATTGGTTTATTTTTTTCTTAAACATAAACATAAGTATTCTGTCACTATTTTTCAGGGTAGCAATTTGTGTTGGCCAAATTCTACATGCACACTTTATTCTGAGTAATGTAGATGAATCCAAATTAGTTGAAAAGTACCTCTAGGGAGATTTCAAAAATGTGCCATCAGACTTTGGTTTCTTAATTCATTGCCATTTTCTGTCTTCTGACAACTGGAAGATGAATTACTTTGGTATTGGCATCCTCCCCCTTTTCTTGCCCCTTTCTGTATTCACTGTCTTGGGGATTCCATTTCATCACATAAATTTATGTATTATTTGGATGCAGATGACATTATGATGTAACAAATCACTTCAAAACATAGTGGTAAAATTAATTTATCAGTATCATCCTTACCTCAGACTTGTTGACTAGACTCATGTAAATAATTGCTATCTGAAGGCTTTCATCTCAGTTGACTGTCAGCAAATTTGAATAATGTTACCAAAAAAAACTTAATCAAACTGGTCCACAACAAAATTATTTTGCTTGAAACTTTAGTGACTAGACTGTTGTGACAAGAGTAGAGAGAGAATGCTCAGATTTCTGATTCTATCATTTACCCTCTCCATCTGACTGCCCTGAATCTTTTCATACAATGGAAACCTCTGTTTCTTCTGACATTTGCATAGCAGCTGTCTTCCTCTCCATCTAGACGGCACAATGGAGGAAGATATTGCCTCATTTAGGCACCACCAGCTCTGTCACAGTCCTTAGTGAATCACAAAAACAGACCAAGTTTTCCAGAAATTGATTATCCACAACCAGAAGTAGCTACAGTCATTGATCATGACATAGGCAACAAGCCTAGAGTGGAACTAGAAACTTTCATGGTTTACAATGCTAAATACCATCCCCCTTTCTACTATGCACAAATATAATATCAGCATGCTCTAGCTTTAAATTTTCATGTCTTTTTCCATTCAGTATCATCCACCCCTTTCCTATCTCAGTGGATAGCAGCCCCTTCAACTTTCTAGTTATTTGAAATCTTTAGTGGATTTTCTCTTCTGCTCTCGTAATATCTGATTTGATGCTTTAACAAATTATATTGTCTATTTGCAAAGTATAGGAGACATGAAACCATTTATCACTGTCTCTATTCCTTTGCATTAGTCTGGCATGAATGATCTCCAAAGACTTCTGAATAGTTGCAGTAGTTTTATTTGTCCTCTTTGTCATCCCTTCTCAGGCTGGTAGATAGTCAGGAGAAGATGAAAGTTAACACTTATCTCTGTTTCACAAAGAAACCATGTCAAAAATATTGCCTATAGAACTCTAGACCATTTCTTGCTCTTCTCCTTTGTTTAATTTCTGCCTCTTCCCACAAAAAATATGCCTAATCCACATCTATGTACTATCTTCCATTCCAACTTTATGATGGTGTGAAAGCCTGCTCATTTGACCACTGATTTTTACTTTCAGTATGGGGTTTCATAAATTGAATCATATGTCCTTTTTTTGTGGCATACATTAGGCCTTGAAGAGACAACAAAACAACACGAAGCAAGATACAATAATACAAGGCAGATGGTCTCATATCGAGGCTGGACAAGGCAACTCAGTAGGAGGAAAAGAGCCCCAGGAGCAGGGATAAGAGTCAGAGACGCCCCTGCTCACACTGTAAGCAGTTCCATAAACCCAGCAAGCTAACATACACAGTTATACACACAGAGAACCTGGGGCACACCCTGAAGGCCCTAGCTTGGTGCTTTAGTCTTTGTGGGTGTAAATGAGCCCTGCTTAATTGATTGAGGGGGACATATACTTCCAGTGTCTTCTTTACCGTCTGACTTCTACTATTTCATCCCCCAACTTTTCCACAGTGTTCTCCAAGCTCTGAGGGGAAGGGCCTGATGGAAACCTCCAATTTAAACTCTTTCTATGTCTCTGTTTCTGTCTCTGACTCACTTTCTGTCTCTCTGTGTGTGTGTGTGTGTGTGTGTGTGTGTTTGTGTGTGTGTGTGTGTGTGTCTCTGTCTCTCTCTGTATCCCTGTCTCTGTCTGTGTGGCTCTGTCTGTTTCTTTCTCTCTCTCTCTCTCTCTCTCTCTCTCTCTCTCTCTCTCTCTCTCTCTCCATAATGGCTGGTTGTGGGTCACTGTATCCACTTCCATCTACTACTCAAGGAAGCCTCTCTGATAATGACTAGCCATGTACACCAAAATGTGCAGCAGAATATCATTAGAAATCATTTCATTGATATATTCTCTCTTTCTCTCTCTCTCTCTCTCTCTCTCTCTCTCTCTCTCTCTCAACAGTTGTGTTTGTGTTTGGTTCTACCCTAGGCCTCTAGGCTATCCAAACTCTGGTTTCTGACAGTATATGGCATGGTAGTATATGGCATGGTAGTATATGGCATGGGCACCCTGTTACAGCATGTGCCTCAATTAAACTAGGTATTGGGTGGCCACTCCTTAAGTTCTGTACCACCACTGCCCCAGCACATCTTATAGGCAGGACATATTGCAGGTCAATGTTTTTGTGACTCATTTGGTGCCCAGGATTCTCTTTCTGTACCGTGCAGAGTACCTTCCCACACCAAAGAGACTAGAAAAATATGAGTGAAGGCTTTATATAGTCACCACCTAGACCCCTCCACATTAATTTAGCTGTGAAGATGATTTCCTGGGCAATGGGGGCTGCTGACAATTTTTAGAGAGTGATCCTCTGTCCTAGCATCAGCCCAGATGGTTTGGGATCTTCACTGGAACCCATTGATCAACAAATCGAAGGAATGCAACCATAGACCAGTGCTGGAACCCTGCCTGGCTACAAAAGATGGCCAACCAGTTCAGATTCTGAATTCTCTGTTATGAAGAGTCCTTATTAGCTTAGCGTCACACTCTACAGGATGTGTCCATGGCACAGGTTTCCACACTGCCCAGTCGAGGGTAAAGTGTTATATTTTGGAATATAAATTTACCAAGAAGGTTAGCAAAAAAGGGAAATAAATAAATAAATAAATAAATAAGAAAATCAAGCACACTTTGAAGGATATTGAAGTTGAATGTGCTAACCAGAAAACTCTCAAAGTCCTGTCTTTTGCCTTCCTTTCTTCCTGACGACAAAATCTAACTTTTGCTGTTGCCTCAGAAGTGTGGATAGTGCTGATACCACCATCGTTGATGTTAGAACTTAACTTCTTCAGCTTTCTGATGTGGAAAAACATTGAAAGATCACCGTGAGGGTAACCATAGCAGTGGACAGAGTCTGAGAGACACAAGAGAGTGAAATGGAGTAAGAGAGAAACTGAATTTGGTGGTATAGTGAAATATGAAGCAACTCTGCATTGCATAGTCTTCCTTCTTCCAAAGTTGTACGATTGCTAAATTTCTGTCTCCTTCAGTTGCCTCCTTAACATCCTAGCTTCCGTTTCTATGGATGGCAGGTCATCTTTGAGACACTGAGACTTGATGATACAAAAGAGACCTTATCTCAGTTCCTCTAAACATACTCTCGTGTAGAAGGAACTTACCAGACATTTGCCTTCCTTCTTTTGACAACTGTTTATTCCATTCATTAGATCACATAATATTAGAGGCATGGTATTTAATTTCTACAGTTCCCTGTAGATTTTAGACATTGATATCTGTCATGTATACTGCAAAGACTATTTTTTTCCTTTCTTATGGGGTTTCCTTGTTTCTTCATTATTGATGAAGCAATTGTTAATAGCCTGATGATTCTATTGAAAATTTTTCTGGTTTCAGTTTTTATATAGCTTTGTATAATTAACTTTATGTTGGGCATTGAGATTGCTCAGTCATTCTTGACACATGTCACCAAGCCTGAAATTCTGTATAAACTAATTAAGGTTGAAGATTAACATTGTACAGATTGCCTTCCCAGCTTAACTCAAAATGGAGTAATCCCTTTACCAGCAAGAGTTCTTTCTCTTTCTCTGACTTTCTGTGGGGAGTTCAAACCTCCACAGTCTACAAGTTTAACTTCCTCTTTTCCTCTTACCCTTTTCCTGGTAAGAACCAGCCTGGGATGACTCTCCATGCAAATGTGGCATTCACAGAACTTTAAAACTCTGGATAGTGATTTTCATTTACCCCTAAAACTCCTTCCCACACTCTAAAGTTCATATATACCCATGGTTCAATCCAAATAAACTGTATGTGTACAAACACATCCTACATAAAGATATGAGCACAAGCTAAGATCATCTCAGAAAGCTGTTTTATTGAAGACCATCAGAGAATTCCATTATCTGCAACACTAAGATCCTTGGAGAAGACCTCCCCTCTCCTTCAGCACTCCCTCTCAGCTGGACCAGAATCCTGCAGAACCCAACCCCTTCCAGACTCCATTTCATCCTTCCAGCCTGGTGTGGAGCAACATCTGGACACCCTGAGAGGGAAGAAATGGTGAATACAGAACCACAGTTGGACCCCAAAATGCATACTACACAAACTCACATTAATGTCATTAAAACAACTTACACATTACGAATTATCAAGAAGATTAAGGACATTTGACAAAATAATTAATTATTAATATCTACAATGAACCAGACTAGGCTTGGAAAACAGATCAGTGTGTAATGACACTTCTTGCCAAAGCTGGTAGCCTGAGTTCTGTTCTCAGAACTTACCTTGTGAAGCAGAGAAACGATTGTTGGAAGTTGTTTTGTGATCGTCACATGATCTCCTTGGCACATACATACTTATAGATAATAAAATAAATAACGATTAAAGTGACCAATCAACATTAAATAATTTAGTGATGTCAACATGACTGGCTCACATTAAATAATCTGGTGACATCAATATGACATTGCTCCTCATTATTTTAATAAGGAACTAAGGAAGCAATGAGTTAATGAAACTCAAAGGAACTGTTGACTTTAGTGATATTATTATTTTATGCTGTGATCTCAATCCTATCATTTTAAAGGTCATCTTCTTATTGGAGCCAGCAAACTAGAGGAAAAAATCAAAATAGAACATTAAATTTAAAGTAAGATAGAAATTATAGAAATATCACTTAAACTCTCCCACTTTATATCCAACAATTAATAACCATAGACAGATAAGTAAAATTGTAATTTCATTATTCACCTAGGTTATATGATAAACTGAAATGTCTAGCCTGCAGAGATTCATCTGTAGACTAGGATTTATTAGATTCGATTCCATTCAGTATTTTAAATCAGAGTATTAGTAATGTTTGAATACCAAATCAAATGATTTCAGACAGTTTTCAAAATACTGAGCACTTTCTAGAATGAATGGTGTGTCAAATATCACAAAGTTTTCAGTTGTTAGATAGCGGCTACTATCAAGACATGATTATGCAGTAGATTTAGCATGGCTTGTCCTTCAATAACATCTAAAGCCTGTTAGGTATTACAATTAATAAAAATAAAGTTGAAGTTTTGAGTAAGGTAAAGTGGGCAGCATCTAAAATGGAAACATGGAAGTACGTTCTGGGTAGAAAAAGTCTGGTAGGAAAACAGTAAAAGATTTTGGTTGCTTATAGAGCTTGAGGATTGTGAAGTTTAAACCCCGATGGAAGAAAAGCTCTCAAGCCACGATTTGGCCATGGAAACGCAGATTTCAAAATTATCTGTAGCTAATGCTGCCTTGTGTAAACTCTCCAGCCAAACTGACATGTTATATGATTCTAGTAGACAATAATATCTGACCAAACTCCATAAAAATAGAAACTGTAGTGTATCCAGTACAAGGAAAAGACAAAGGTTTCAGAATGATGTGAACTGTTATTCTACAGAACCTATTTGTGATATAGAATATTGAAGAAATTGTTAGCTAAATAATCTTAAGGCATCTAGAAACAAAAGATGGATAAGAGTTGTATCTTAATCAGTCAGTTTGTGTGGATTTGTAAGTTACCCATTGCTATCACATCAGTCTCCAGTGGCCTGATCTATCCTGTGGATATCCTGTTTGCTAAAAACCAGGTCAAGTGGTACCACTATCTCAAGAATGACTCCTCAGTTTCCCATGATGTCTACAAACTATTTTTTCAGTCAGGGACTCCATTTAGCATTAAAAGACTTCGGTGAGTCTCTGTCTGATGATGAGTCACACAACCTCTACCACTGACTACACTTACCTGTACAAACTGAGTGCTATTACACTCAGAATCTCACATTGATTGTACAATGGAAACTTTCCCCCATTGAACCAAGCATGCAATACTTTCTGAAATGTGAAAACTGTCTTTGTGTTCTGTGTCTGAAAGGACGTAAACCACATCTGTCTTCATTTAAGGACCAGACCTGATTTAAAAGATAAATAAAAATAAAAGGCCATAAGACACCAGTTCCAGGGACAGACCATAAAATCCAGATCAAAATCATAAAACCCCCTCTCCCAAAATAGCCTGGGGATAACCACAAATGAGGAAATATATCAGAATGGGCCATCTCTTCTGGGCAAACCTGAAGGTAGCCGAACTGTGCCACACCTAAAAGATGGCGCTGACTTCTTGTGTATGAGTCCTGAAAGGTACCAGTGCACATGTACTAACTATGTCACAGCCCACTCTCGGGGCATGCAAATTGAGCACCAAAGCTGAAGCTAATCAGGTACTGACATGAGCTCGCTAAGCGTATATAAGCAGCACCTTTTCCTCCTCCGGCGTCCTCTCCATCATGTTAAGAAAGCTGTACAATAAACGCTTTCCTGCAGAAGAATCCTGTTGTCGGGCGTCGTTCTTGCTGGCGAGGTGGTGCGCCCGACACAAACCTTATTTCACCCTACAGTTAAACATTCATGACATAGGAATGCAGACCACTGACCCCCTGTGACCCCCATAGCACCCACTAATAAAATTTTAGATTACCTAATCCCTCTAAAGCATTCTTCTATAAAAGTCTCTATAAGCAGGCCAGCATACCTTGGTCTGGGGTTTCCATCTCAATGAATGGTTGACCCCTGCATACTGGTTGTTTCTGTAGATCAAATACTCTTTGTCATTGCATTCTATCTGAGTCTGTGGTTTTCCTTCTGTGATTTTCAGACCCTCACCTGCCCAAGAACATGGAAATTCTAGATAGGTACAAGTCCAGTAACTCATTATTATAAATGAGAGATGAATGAATTCCCTTCTAAAACATTCAAAATGATATTCCAAAAGAAATTAGACAAAGTCTAAATGCTGGTGCAAGTAAACAAACACATAATGAAAATGTGACACAGAGTTCCAAGTAAACTGCAAAAGATTGTAGAGGTAGAGAACACAGTCAGTGAGTTTCTGAGCTTTTCCCTAATGTGGGAGACAAAGAGAATACCAGTCACAAAGCCGGGAGTTGTGGTTGAAGCACGATAGTCAACTATCAACCACACAGCTGCATTCCAATAAAAATTACGAATCAAAATGCAGCATTTTGTTATGTGTGGAGGTTCAAGTTTATAAAACTTTGGATGGTGGTCCTGTGTTCTATGAGCCAGCAGGCTATATGCTGAGCAAGCCAGCACAAAGCACTCCTCCATGTCCACTCTATGACCACCTGCATCTAGGTTCCTAGTTAAGTGCCTGTCTTGACTTCTTCCCATAGTCCGTAGTGTTATGGAACCATAAGACGAGCAAAAGCTTTCCTCTCTTTGTTTTTTTGCCATGGCATTTCATCACAACAATAGCAACACTACTACTTATCCAATTGTTATGTAATTACCTTCTGACAACTGTGGAATATATTCTATAAAACACCTATGATTCCAGTTCCAGGAAAAAAAAAAACACTTCTGGTCTTGAAGGGCACCTGCACTCATGTGTGAATTCTGAGACTCTTTCATCATAAGCTAGATATCTTAACCATTACCTACTCCTTTTGGAGGGAAAACATGTTACTTGTTATGACAATCAATTGTTTTAAAGTAGACTACTCCCTAGGCAAAATTGGGTACAGGATTAACAACTGATGTATTAAGTAAACAGCTATATTTTCCCTTGGGAACAACAGAAGCAAATCCACAGGTCTACTCCAGGGATAATGTTATCAAACTTTGTGATAGATTTAGTTCACTCTGGTTACCACAGATGTACAGTATTAAAGAAACCAGAATCTCGATTGTGGGATGGGAGTAAATATCATAATTTTCAATATTTTTGCAAGAAGGAAGACATGGAGTCATTGACTATATTTTTAAATAATACTATTAAACATTATTTAATGGTTGTTGCAGGAAATATTAAAAAGAATGGCAAGTTCCCATGCTATACTAGGAACCCATATGCCACATGACTCCAGCAGGGTGTTCTCATCTTAGCAGATTCTCTGGCCCAGAGCTACTGGGTTTCCTTGGTTGGTCAGTGCTCAGGTTTATAATCCTGCACTTAAATACGGTTGGCAGGGCAATTATGATTTCAAGGCCATAGTCACCTACATAGTGAGTTTAAGCTTAATCTGGGCTACTCGTGAGCTTCTGAAAGAAACCAAAGTGAGAAACAATTGCAGCAATAACAAGAATAAAACACACATTATTTAGATATTTCTTAGATAGTGCATGGCTCCTGTTAGAAATGGTGTCAAACCAAGTAATACAACTTCACTAGTGTGCTTAGTCCTGAAATCATAGTCATAAACCTAACAATAGACAGATTAAGTATATTTGTATATTATTGTGTATGTGTGTTTATTTATGAGTGAAAATGTTCACAATTGTGGGCTCCTCCCCTACCCCACCTCCAAAATTAAATGCATTCTTAGTTCAAGAGGGAAGACTAAAGACACAATCACAATCTGAACATCTGAACAAGGCCAAAACAAACAAAAACTGTAAATAAAGTGTCCAGTGTCCGGGATCAACTTGCAATCTTTAGATTTCACAAAAGGTCCTGGATCACTTCTCTGGCTAGGCCCTCTACAAACCTCAGGGATTGTCCTCTAAGAGGCCCTCTACAAACCTCACAGATTGTCCTCTAAGCTCAGATTGGCTATTGTCCATACCTGCTGCTTCTTTGGCAGAAGCCCCACGTTACTGGTATCTCCAACATGCTAGAGTCTCTTGCTGCAACTGGGTTTTACTTCGTCCACAGTCTTCTCTTAGAATCTCTTCGGGGGCTCCAGTTCTGCCAAACAGTGCCAAGACTCAACTGCTTTCCAAAACCCCTTCATGCTTTCAAACCCAGTATTACATGGGTAATACTTAAAATTGCCTGCAATAGGTAAAATGTCACCTATTTCGGGAGCACAGCTTCTTTATGCTAATTGACAAAACGCTTCCCAGAGATTTCAAGACAATGATGGTCTCTTTTTAATCACAACTAATTACTTAGCTTCAGCTGGCCATCATTGATTATCCCAGCAGAGCAGAGGATTCATTTCAATGGTTCTGTTACCTTGTTAATCACAGCCAATTATTTAGTTCCAGCTAACCAGATCTATATTTTCTTAACTCGAAATATGTGGTCATCTCTCCTACTCCACAGAGAAAAAACATCTTATATGTTAACATTTTGTAGATTAAATAAGGGAAGAAAAATTCACTTTCATATATCAAAGAGAACATATCCATAACTTTTGCACTATCTAACCAAGCAAAATACTATGGTGGCTTTATTCTTCTAAAACTTCTTTGCATGCTCTGATGATTTTAATTATCTTCTCTTTAAACAGCATAAAACTTTGCACAAATATTTTAACTTTGTGTTTACATTCATTTGAGCAAAACCACAGCTGACATTTTTAAAGTGACAAAACACTTTCCATTCAATTAAGCTCTTTTCTATATAAAGATAGCTATTTCTTCTTGTTCATAATTCCATTAAATAACCCTAATTTATTCTTAGAGTGAAGTTCCCGGTGTCTCCATGGACAGTAACTAATTAGAAAATTGTCTAATTCAACTTGAGTCTTCTGTTTCCCATAGGGGGTGTGGGGGGTTGCATGCTCTCCATTGAAGAGATTAAAAGAAAGCATTCAACACATGTTCTCCCAGATTGTTTCAGTATTTGTTTGCTTACATGTTTGTAGGATAATTGATTTTCAATTGCAGACGCTCACTGTTATAAAGAACCTACATTAGGCAAGGGTTACTTAAGTTGTCATAGACACCTGGAGAAGATTGTCTTTTATTATTTCTTTGTTTTTGTGGAAGAAGGAATAGGTAGGACATGTTTTTTTACTGTAAATTATTCTGTGATGAAGTGAATTGACAGATACTCCTTGTTGTTCTAAAGATCTCTCCTGCCTTTTACTTCTTTAACTGGAAGAGAAAACAACAGCAATGAAGACCCCCTAGACTGTTTCAGTAACACAAAAGGAGATTATTTAGAGATGTTAAGAGGTGCCATCAAAGTCAAGGTCTGTCAGGACTAACTTGTAGCCTGGAGGCCTGAGATCACAAAAGGTGTTAGGTTCAAGACAAAATTTTATGGCTGCTTCTTTCAGTATCAACTTCTCTCAGGATGGTAGAATATGGGCTTCTCAAATAACCCCTCTCTTACTTAGTGAAAGATGGAGATTGCAAGTTCCAGGTACTAGCTCTGAAGCATCTTTTCACATGAAGATCTCTGGAACCTCCTCAGACTCTGTGGTCTATTTCTGTGCCTCACCTGAATTAATTTACATTCCCATTAGCAGTATGTAAATTCACCATTTCTCCTTATCCGTGTGAGAATTCCATTCTAGCTGCCTTTTACTTTTGTTGTTGTGTTGTTCTGGTTTGTTTTGGTTTGGTTTAGTCTAGGTTGTTACCAGTTTCTGGATCTGCAAATAAAGCTACTAAGATCAGAGCTGAGTATATTTGTGGATGGTGTAGCACCTTTTCTATATGCTCAAGAGGAATATACCAGGTTCTTGAGGAAGAACTATTCCCAGTTTTCTGAGAAACTTCCAAATTGATTTCCAAAATTATTGTAATGGTTTTCATTACTACCAACAATGGAGGAGTGTTCTACCTGCTCTACATCCTTGCCAGCATGTGCAATCACTTGAGATTTAATCTTAGCTATTTTTGTGGGTATAAGATGGAACCACAGTGTTGTTTTGATTTGCATTTCTCTTGTGTGTGTGTGTGCGTGTATGCTTACAATCATTTTTTATTATCTTTACTCTTTTTTTCTTTTAATGATTGTATTAGATATTTAATTCATTTACACTTCAAATGCTATCCTGAATGTCCTGTAAGTTTCTGGGCTAATATCCACTTATCAGTGAATGCATATCCAGTGACTTCCAGTTACCTCACTAAGGATGATATCCTCCAGATACATCCATTTGGCCAAGAATTTCATAAATGCACAGTTGCTGGATTCTGTCAAATGCATTCTCAGCATCTAACCAGATGATCATGTGGTTTTTGNNTTTGAGTTTGTTTATGTAGTGGATTAAATTGATGGATTTCCGTATATTAAATCATCCCTGAATCCCTTGGGTGAAGCCTACTTGGTCATAATGGATGATCATTTTGATGTGTTCTTGGATTC
>NC_034600.1:67387314-67391527 GCF_900095145.1 Mus pahari | reverse complement strand
CTGTCCTGGAACTCACTTTGTAGACCAGGCTGGCCTCAAACTCAGAAATCCGCCTGCCTCTGCCTCCCGAGTGCTGGGATTAAAGGCGTGAGCCACCACGCCCGGCTGTTTTCTTTATTTACATTTCAAATGCTATCCCAAAAGTTCCCTATACCCTCCCTGCCCCTGCTCCCCTATTGGTTTGCTCACATTAGTATACTTTGTGATCAATTTGATAACAACAATTTTCAATATTTTTGAATTTATATAAAATGAGAATAGCTTTATATTTGATCTTATGTTCTAATTCCTCATTAAATATATGAACACACTGCATTCTACAAATTATAATTGTTCCTTTTAGTGGTCTATAATTCTTGTGAAGTCAATTCTCCTTTGTACTTACTTCTTTGATATATTTCAAGTCATAAATGTATGTTCCAGTTTTTCAATATTTCCCCCATTAACTGTTTTATTGTTTTTTTTCTTATTTTAGGAGGTTACATTTTTATTTTAAATAATAAATACTAGTGGCTCAGTTTTGTTAATTTTTCATGCATTTTTTACTTTCTTTTACTCATGGCTACTGAATTTTCTATGAAGATACTAGCTTGTATTTATTTCTAAGTAATGCCTTTGTTTAAGACATGAAATTACTGACAGTAATTTGAAAAATGTTTTTCTTTCTCTAATGAATACATAATTTATGTCAGTTATTCTTTAACTTTTTGGAAGGATAAACTAGTGAAGTAATACAGACCCTAAGTGTGTTGGAATGTTATTAACTAATTTTTTTGTATAACATTTGTTTTTTCTATTTGTAATTGTGTGAGTTATGATACTTTGTATTAATTTTTTTCATTTCTTATTATTTGTCATTTTTCAAGCATGGTGTTGATTTCTGATACACAGTTACATTTTTCTTTGATATTAAATCCCAGTAGAGTTTCATTAATTATACTTAGCTCATAAAGGACTAATTTCTGGTTATGTTGTTTTTTGTTTGTTTTGATTCCCTCCCTTTGTCTACTCTCCCTCTTTCTCTTTGTCCCTTCTTTTCTGTCTCCTTACTTCCTTTTCTTCACTATCTTCCATTCTTTCTTTCCTGCCTCCCTCCCTAGCTTTCTATCCACCTCCCTTTGTGTGTGTGTGGTTGTGGTATGGTGATTTCCATATACACAGCCCAAGGAGTGGCACTTTAGGAGGTGTGGCCTTGTTGGAGTAGATGTGTCACTGTAGGCATGGGCTTTGAGACCCTTGTCCTTGCTACCTGGAAGTCAGTTTACTCCTAGAGGCCCCTCCAATAAAGATGTAGAACTCTCAGCTCTCAGCAGTGCCATGCCTGCCTGGACACTGCTGTGCTTTCTGCTATGAAAATAATGGACTGAAACTCTAAACCTGTAAGCCAGCCTCAGTTAAATGTTGTCCATTTTAAGAATTGCCTTGATCGTGGTGTATCTTCAGAGCAATGGAAAACTTAACTAAGATACTAATCATTATGTTGCTTAGAACTCAGCCAACTTACTTAGTTTTTTGGAGCTGCTGTAACAGGATGTGATTAGCTTATTATAAATAAGAATTATTTCTCATAGGTCAAGACTGGGGCCATAAGTTTGATCAGCAGTGGTAGGGAATCCAAGTCCTGCGTTTACCACATTATGCTTCACATACAGCATTTCCTAGTTGCAGACTAAGAAGACCTCTGCATTTTTTTTTTTTTTTTTGTATAAGAGCAAAGTCCCACTTATGTGTTTCCTCGTCAATCACATTTGTAAGTCTCATTCTTTTCTGATCTAATCATTTAAATGAAACCCAGCCTAATGCCATCATAGCCTGACAAGGAAGGCAATGTAAGTTTTTTAGTAGGATCCACAATGACCATTCCATCAGGGAGAGCATAGGCTGGAGAGGTAGAACTTGGAAAATGTCACCCAGAAGGTGATATGCCTGCTTCTTATTTACATACTTAACAGACTATTGTAAAACCCTTGATACAGTTTCATTATCAATCCTCAATATTTGTAATAGTCAAATGTCTTAACACTACGGGGAAATTGTCTTAACCTACAGACTGCCATATGGTCAATCATGAAAACTTGAACTTCTTAAGAAAGCGTGTTGACTTGAGATACAAGTATAGGTCTATATATGTCTCCTTTCATGGCAGAAAATGCCCCTTAATGCTTATATGTATCACTTTGGCTACCTATAGGTTGTCTGATATATCAAGAACTAAGGCACCAGGATATTTTCACCCACACGTGTACTATCAACAAGTCTATATCCTCAGAAGACTTTAGCTTCATTATAATGTTATTACATCGTGGTCTTCTGAGTAGCATAGGAAGAAATATGCTTTTGCTTAGGAAAAACCACAAAAAAAAAAAAAAAAAAACAGCACTGTAGGCAATGGATACTCCACTCTCTATAACATAAATATTCATAAAGAATTATTCTTACAATACAAAGCATAATATCCCCTGTGCTTTTGAAGCTCCTGTGCTTTGGGGCGCCACCTGTGGGACAGTCCATTTTAATCTCTCTTCACAGTTTTTACATATCCTTTGCTCAATGAACTTTTAATTAAATTATTTGTGTCTTCCCACTGAATTAATTCTTTGGAAGACACAAATACCTGGAGACCCCTGTAGCAACAGAATCAGTGGAATTTAATTTTCTAATTCAGAAATAAGAAATTAAGAAACACATTAATACATAGATGCTCTGTGGTTCTATACAGACATACACATGTATTTTGTGTGCATGTGAGGGCATACATATCTGTTTGTGTGAGCATTATTATACCTGTATGTGAAATTTTCGTTAAAAACATAGCAATATTGTTTGATACTAATTGATGACTCTTATGCCTTAGTGGGTCTAAATGGCTTAAATACATATAGTGTGAATGTAATTATTATAACCAGAATTTGACAGAAGTATAATAATGCAGTTATTATATTAAACCAAGAGAAATGTAAACAGTGATGGTTATCTCAGTTGTCAACTCAATGAGATCTGCTTGTGAATATACCCGTGATAAGCTGTCTAAGTTTGGTTAATTGTTGTGGGAAACATACTCCCTGTAGAGTCATTCACTAGACCAGAATCTTTGACTGTATTAAAAAGATAAAAGTGAGCTGAGCAGAAGCATCCATTATTTTCTGCGTCTGACTCAGTATATCATGTGAAGAACTACTTCAAGTTCATCCTGCCTTGATTTCCTTGTCATGATGGCTTATACCCTCAAAGTGGGAGCCTCAGTAACTTTTTTTCTTAAGTATCACTGGTAGGGATGTATTACCATAGCACGGTTATGAATAAAACAAATAGCAGGCTTGGTGTATTCTAAGGAATATTTTGGTGTATAACCCAAGCTACCTTGTTCTCACAAATATGCAAGGCAGCTGGTACAAAGCCTTGAGCCTACTTGAGGCCCCAGGGAATGGAGAGGCCCAGCAGGGTGTGGGGGGCTTTGGTGGTGAGGACATCCTCTTGGGGAAACGGAGTGGAGGAAATGGGATAAGGAACTTTTAAAGGGAAGAACAGGAGGGGAATAAATGACTGGACTGTAAAAAAAAAAAAAGAGTAGGCCAAAGGAGAGGTGTCCACCCAGGAGCCCAGGAGTGCTCTCAGTGCCTGAGCTGGTAAGGGAGCCATCTTCCCTCCAGTATGCCCAGGCTCCAGTCATTGCTGGGGAGAGGGCAGACTGCAGAAATGACACAGCTTCTGGGACAGACCACGGTTCTGGCTCCAGACATCCGGATACCATCCCTGCCAGAGCAGAGGTGTCTACATCTTCAGCAAGGAGGCAGATCTGAACACTAGGCTACTGTGTGCCTTCCCTGCAAGAGGAGAGCTTGCCTGCAGAGAGTACTCTGACCACTGAGACTGAGGAGAGAGCTGGACTCCCAGGACTCCTGACAGAGGCTAACAGATTCACAGGAGGAACAAACTCCAACCAGAGACAACTATAACAACTAACTCCAGAGATTACCAGATGGTGAAAGGCAAATGTAGGAATCTTTCTAACAGAAACCAAGACCACTCACTATCATCAGAACCCAGCACTCCCACCTCAGCCAGTCCTGGATAACCCAACACACCCGAAAAGCAAGACTCAGATTTAAAAGCATACCTCATGATGCGGGTAGAGGACTTTAAGAAGGGCATTAAAAACTCAAAGAAATACAGGAGAATGCTGCTAAAGAGGTACAAGTCCTTAAAGAAATAC
>NC_034600.1:67357718-67385914 GCF_900095145.1 Mus pahari | reverse complement strand
TTCATACTCATCAAAGGTAAAATCTACCAAGAGAAACTCTCAATTCTGAATATCTATGCTCCAAATACAAGAGCAGCCACATTCATTAAAGAAACTTTAGTAAAGCACAAAGCACACATTGCACCTCACACAATAATAGTGGGAGACTTAAACACCCCACTCTCACCAATGGACAGACCCTGGAAACAGAAACTAAACAGAGACACATGGATACTAACAGAAGTTATGAAACAAATAGATTTAATAGATATCTACAGAACATTTTATCCTAAAACAAATGGATAGACCTTCTTCCCCAAACCACATGGTATCTCCTCCAAAACTGACCATACAGTAGGTCACAAAATAGGCCTCCATAGATACAAAAATATTGAAATTATCCCATGCATCCTATCAGATCACCACGGACTAAGGCTGATCTTCAATAACAGCATAAATAATGGAAAGATAACACTCATGTGGAAACTCAACAACACTCTTCTCAATGATTCCTTGGTCAAGGATGAAATGAAGAAAGAAATTAAAGACATTTTAGAGTTTAATGAAAATGAAGCCACAACATACCCAGACTTATGGAACACAATGAAAGCAGTCCTAAGAGGAAAACTCATAGCCCTGAGTGCCTCCAAAAAGAAACTAGAGAAAGGATATACTAGCAACCTGTCAGCACATCTAGAAGCTCTAGAACTAAAGGAAGCAAATTCACCCAAGAGGAGTAGACAGCAGGAAATAATCAAACTCAGGGCTGAAATCAACCAAGTGGAAACAGAAAGAACTACTCAAAGAATCAATCAAACCAGGAGATGATTCTTTGAGAAATTCGACAAGATAGATAAACCCTTGCCCAGACTAACTAGAGGGCACAGGGACAGTATTCTAATTAATATATCAGAAATAAAAAGGGAGACATAACAACAGATCCTGAGGAAATCCAAAACATCATCAGATCCTACTACAAAAAGCTATACTCAACAAAACTGGAAAACCTGGATGAAATGGACAACTTCCTAGACAGATATCAGGTACCAAAGTTAAATCAAGATCAGATTAACGATCTAAACAGTCCCATTTCCTCTAAAGAAATAGAAGCATTCATCAAAAGTCTCCCAACCAAAAAAAGCCCAGGACCAGATTGAAGTTTCAGGTGTAAGCTTCCAGAGTTGGATGGTCCACAATTATTCTGAGATTCAAGTTCAGGTCTTGCAAAGAAAGCAATTCACTTCAGAAAAACTACCAAGACCTGGTACTCAAATTTTTTACAAAAAAGTCAGTGAATATATTCTTTACAAATTGTTGCCTAGGTTGACATAGAAATTAATAATTAATGATTAATTTTAATATTTTACCCAGTCTTATGAAACTCTTTTGTAAATTCAGTAAATGAAAAATTTAAGTAAATAAAATCAATGTTTTGGAAGAAAATATCTGAAAGAAATAGTATTTTTTATTTTTCACCTACTTTTTATGAGGCCACCTAATTTAATTCAAAAAATATTTTTTCTTAATATAATTTTATGAATATTAAGATAAATTATTACAAGAAAGTAAGGACATTGTGAATATTTATGTAAATCTATACTTATATAACACTGGGTAGGGGAGCAGGTGTGGGGGGTATAGGGAACTTTCGGGATAGCATTTGAAATGTAAATAAAGAAAATAATAATAATAAAAAAATAAAGAAAAAAAATGTAATGAAGATGCATACAGATTCATCAGGGGAAAATTACTCCAGTATTATTATAATATTATAATATAAGTTAAAATCTAATGCAATACAACTATTATACTAAGTCTTATTATGATTGTATAGACATTTTAAACAAACAGCAATTCTAGAAAAGGAGAGATGTAAGAAGAAAATAAAGATTTGAGAAATATAAATGCTCAAAAGTTGGAGTTCATATAACTTAAAGTGTGCACAAATGAAGAACAGTATTCCTGATGTTTTATTATTAAGATCATTGAAAATATTGAAACTTCTCCCTTACATAACTCCAAATGAGCTGCCAAAGCAGCACTGAGGAAACGAATTGCCTCAGGATCCAACCCAGCACTGACATCAAACATAATTGGGCCCTTTCATCTCTAACTTAAGAAAGTGGTCAAATTTTCTCTGTGTGAGCCTTCAGCAAAGTTGACCTCTTTAATGGAAGAGTGACTTTCAACAAAATACTACTTTCCAACTTGGTTAGCTCTTGGTCAAAATAAAACTTATAATTAAAGAAACTCTCAAAACCATCATCAGTTTTGCTCTTAGAAATTCATCTTCAGGAGTAATGTTGTTTATTTTTTATACAACATTGAACCATTAAAGCTTTTTTTAAAATCCAGACTGTAAGGAGAGACATGACTGTTCTTGCAGTTTCCCATGTGAGCAAGAATGAAGACAGCTGCGTATGGAGAAGATGAATACTAGGAAAAATGTATACTGTGTTGAGGATGCCTCATATTTTCAGTGTACCCAGGCACAATAGATTCTAAAATGACACTACATTAGACCTCCGTCAGTAGATAATTTTGGAGCTAATGAACAGCACAAATTGAACTAGCTGCTTTTGTTTGTTTATTTGTTTGTTTGCTTGCTTGCTTTGTGGGGGCAAAAGTGGAGGTTGAACCTGGGAGGAATGAGAAGCAAGTGAGATCGGGTTGTATGGTACAAATGTCTCAAATAATTAATAAAAATATTTTGTTGGGGGTGGAAAAAAAGAAATGCAGAAAAGGTTAGGGGGGGACACATCTTGGATGTTTCTGAAGGCATTTCCAGAGACAGTTAGATCAGAAAGATTCAGCTGCACTGAGTGAAGAAAAGTTTAATTGGCTCAAAACACAATGGCTTTATTGGGAGTGAAGAGTAAGAGAAACCCTAGTCCAGGCTTCAGACAAAACAGAAAGAAAGACGGGAAGAAAGAAAGACAGGAAGAAAGAACGAACGGAGAAGGGAACAGTACTCATGGTTTATAGGTGACAACTGGAAGAAAAATACATAAACTTATCACAAGGTTACTGGATGAAGATCACATAGTTATCCACCTGAGAAAGCATAAGTCAACCATAATTTCTGTTATCAAGTATCTGTCTTCATATTTCCTTAATTGGCTCATAATTGACGCTTTTCTTGCGGTATGATTTGGACAGAGATGTTGTTCTTATATAAGACTGTATCTAACCTATTTCCTTCCTCCTCCATCGTTTTTAGTTTCATAATATTCCTGAAGAAAAGAAGAAATTTGTTCTCATATTCCATAGTCTTTATTTCCATACTGCATATTCAAAGCATGAATATGCTGATTTTAGGTATGATGATGACATTGCTTTTATTCACTTGCTTTCGTATAAATCTAGTTCTTTACACACACACACACACACATTATACATATATATATATATATATATATATATATATATATATATATATATATATGATACAGGGATGAGGTCCCTTGATTGAGTACTGGAGTATCAGAACCTACTGATTCTGGACTCGATACCTTTAGTACTGACCAGAGTGGAGAGGGAAAAGGTAAAGAGAGAAAGGGAAAGAAGAGAAACAGAAAAGAAATGTGTGAGTGAATGAGCTAAAGTATTTACAAATGGATAGAATAGTAATTGGATAATTGTTGATACTGAGTAAAGACACATGCTCTCTGTCATGTACGTTTCAAACAGTTTTTACAAAGCAGTATCAAGGAAATAATTCATAAAGCAATTAGAGAAAGCTTCTGGCATTATTGAAATCTAGATGGTGGAAATTTGCATTAGAAAAATAGCTTTGAGTATAAGCCCTGAAGTCTGTGTTTCAGAATACAATAAATCAGAGTAATGACAAATCAATATTTAATCACACAAAATATAAAGTGAGTTTAAAGGAAACTGAGTGCGCCACTCCTTTCTAATTTACAAGGCCTGTGGTAGCTGAATCATTTCTGCAGAATAGTCTCTGTAATTATGGAAAAAGAAACTAAAATCAGTAACTGAGTTTTACATTTCATTAATTTTCTATTCTCTTTGATCATCTCTTAAGGATCATTATATAGAAATTGTTTGTGAATCTCTTTATAAGGACAGGGAAAATCAACCAGTGCTATTATTCAAATATAAGACAAATATTTGGGAGTTAGAGAAAGTAGGACCAGGAGTCCAGGGCTACATCTGGCTATATAACAAATGTAGAAAAAGGCTACATTAGTGCTTCTTTTAACAACTAAAACAAAACAAACACAAAAAACGAAATAAAAAACAAGAGAAAACAATCCCCAAAACAAACAAATAACAAAACCCCACACTCTTCCTTCTGTTCTAAAATACTTCAGATTTAACCCTTTGATCATTACAAGAATTCATCAGTCTACTTCCTGGCTAGTACATGATATTATTATTTCATTATCTCTCTTTTTTAAATTCATTTAAGTTTTAATTATGGAAAAAGTACAGTATAGAAAATAGGACCTCATTTTCCTAGAATTTCATTCCTTTCTGTGGGTCCTTATTCTTGTTGATAAAGAAATTTAAAGAAAGTTTCAGAAGGAAGCTTGAGGACCATTTTCTTACAGTTGAGGGGGAAAAGATAGTACAGACAAGTAGTAAATGATGGTAACTACCATCAGGAGAAACCCTGATAAGGGATGCCATGCTTTTAGATAGCAAGAAAGGTGAGAAATTCAGTAATAGAAGTCTGTCAACAGCTCTACACAGCAGAAATCTGGTTGTCTTCAAAGGAGGGAAAATGAGAAAACGAGGACATTTAGGATTGTGTATGATCCTTAGGCAAGATATTAAGGGGATTACAAAAAATTATACTTTTTCAATTAGCTGTGGGGATCACTGCATAGAGTGAGGGGTGTCTGGGTAATTTAAGTGCATTATCTATTAGGAAATAATTATTTTTCTCAGCTCTTCACCCTTTTCTCAGATGCATCTGGTTCCTGTTGGGTGTTCTCCTACCAAGATTATTGACAGTTATAATTGGACTAACTCCAAAGCAAGCAGACAATACATTATAATGTTCTATTATTTGCAGCAGAACAGGATATCATTTTTACTCAGGGCTAGAGATAGAATTTAGGTTATTCTCTTTTGACTAAGAGGACGTAATTTTCTCTTAACACACCTCAAATAAGTAAGGCTTGATACTGCCACCTTTCTGTATGAATTTTAAATCCTAAGAAGGGCAAGTTTCCCTTCCTAGTGTTACCTAGGAAACAGTAGTGGTGAACAAATACCACCATGAGGGAAGGTTTCACCCTTAATGTCCTCAAAGCCTGGGTGAGTCTGTCCAGCTATCTTGTTTGAAACAGTTCTATATTCTGGAAGCAATATTTAAAGTTCTATGTGTTTCCAAAAACTTTTCCTTGAATCTATCTCATATTTTATATACAAAGTACTTTTATAAAACAGAAGTTTTATATACTGATGCAATCCTTATAGTGATAGTTTTCTATAATATAGTGCCAGTTTTATATAATAGCTCAAATGCTGAGCCATGTCAACAAATACAAGCACATAGGTTCACAAAGTTAACTTTTATTTCCTTCTACCAATATTTTTGTTCACACATTATCTTATCTCATTTGTACATTTTGTTCTACTCATTCTTAGGTTGCCAGTTATTATACTAGATTGTTTACATATGGAAATTCAAGTATGTTTTCCCCATATTGGAAAATATACTTCACCTTAAATCACCATTTCATTCTTATTTCAGATTTATTGGTAATGTGCTTTTTCTTTCAAATGAAAATGAATATTATAGGATGGAAGGACAGCTTTCTTGTCCAGTGTGTGTGATTTCTGTGTAAGGACCCTGGCTTGATCTTAAGTATGATGGCTTGATAAAAGGTGCCTTCCATAATCTCAAAACTTTGACTACTTATTTCACAGTGGGAGATGCTGTTTGTGGAGGCTTGCAGGTGTGGTCTTGTCGGAAGAAGTACGTCACTGGAAGTGGGCTTTGAGAATTTGAAGACTCTTTTTATTTCTAGTTCAGTCTCTCCATTTCATGCTTTCACTTCAAGATGTGAGCCATCAGCGTCCTGTTGCTACCACCAGGTCCACAGCTTGCTGCCGTGTCTCTCCAGGATGCGAGACTCATACGCTCCGGAACAAAAAGTGAAACAAACCCCTCTTTCTGTAAGGTGCTTTCATCACAGTGCTTTCTCACAATAGAAAAGTAGCTGAGACATCAAGGAAGCCAAAATATAATAAATAAATAGATAAAATTAAACCGTGTGAACATTAGTACATATTAAATGATATCTTACTATGTATATACTATTTAAGTATAAACAAATACTGCATCTGTATAGACCATAATTAAGTTGTCAATGAACAATGAATGACATAGAAGCAAAACTACAGATACTTTTAGAGGACATTTAGGAAAATTAGGTGAGGGAAGAATTTAAATTTTAATGACACATTATCCCAGAGCCATCATTCAGTTGTTCAGAGTACCAAGCTTGATTGACATCCTAGAGACTTGCCAAACAGAGACAAACATGGATTGTATTATAACCTTGACATCTGATGGGAGTGCCTTTGGCCTTCACGGTCTCCTGAGCAAGAGAGTTTATAGGGATCAGTCACACTCATCAACTCTTTTCAGCATATTACCAAACAGCAAGAAAAGGGAGAGCTTGGGCTCTGGTGAGAGAATTGGGGGTGTCTTATATATTGTATGTGTACTTTTACTAAAGTAGAAGATAATTTAAAAGAACATTGTCCCTATGGTTATAAATTGGTAATAGTCACAGAATATAGGATTGTGAACAAAGATTATAGTTTGCTAATAGAAATGAATTCTTTCCTTAGGATATTGCATGATAGGTATTAATTTGTACAGAAAAAAAAAAGAGCAGTTTGTCATCATCTGCTGTTCTTATGAAATAAGGTGTTGTCACTTCTCCAGCAGTGTGTCTGCAAGTGCAGTGCTACCCTCAGCAGGGGACATGTAAAGCACCTTAGAGTGTGAGTGTGTGCTGTGCTGGGAGGATTGCAGAGTGCTAATCTGCCCAGCACAGCTGGAAGAACTCTCTAAAATTGCTGCATGTGTCCTTTAGTTTGAGAACACACTAGGGGCACAAAACTTGCCATACACCTTAGTTTGCCTAGTTCTAACACTACCTCCATAAGTACACACATTAATAAGTGCAGACAATTCAATCTTTTCAGGGAATGTGCTTAGGAGGGCACATATGTAGTTTGCAAAGTTGTCAAATACTCAAGCATTTGTAATTAGAATAAAAATAGCTTTGTGGTAGTTGTCGAGGAAATTTGTACTTCATTAGATTTTTTATGTTGAATAAATTTGCATTTTTCAGATAACCTACCTTTGTGGACAAAGGATCATATAGTTGCACCTCTGTTTTTCATGCATTTCCCAAGTGAATTCGACACTGATGTATTTTTCTGTTTCTCTCCAATAGTATGTTTGGTGGTTTGAATATGCTTGGTCCAGAGAGTGGCACTGTTAAGAGATTAACCTTGTTGGAGTAGGTATGACATGATTGAAGAAAGTATGGCACTGTGAGTGTGGGCTTTGAGATCACCCTCCAAGCTGCCTGTAAGATAGTCTGCTCCTGGTTTCCTTGAGATGAGGATGTAGAGCTCCCAGCTCTTCTCCAGCACTATGTTTGGCTGGATGCTGCCATGCTTCCTGTTACAACGGGATAATGAATGGACTGAACCTCTGCACCTGTAGGCCAGCTCCAATTAAGTGTTGTCCTTATAAGAGTTGCCTTGGTCATGGTGAATTTTCAAAGCAATGGAAAACTAAGACAACATGTATCAGCAAGTACACCCCTATTAACATAAAATTATAACTTCTATATTTCATACCTAGAGAACATAAGTCAGGTCTATTTCCTAAGATTGATAATTTTGTAAAAACCTAACTGGTGTAAAACATGCCCAGCTATGCAGTTAAGTGATGGCTTTGGGTGTGCCTGTGAGACATATATAGATAAAATAAGCATTTGAGTGATAGTGTGAGCCCAGCACAAAGGCAATGTCAGTGTGTGTGGCTTCAGATTATACAGCAAAGGTCTGAGCATAGTGAAAGGGGACACAGTATGATTTCTTTCTGAGTCATTGTCTTGATATTGTTCCCCTTTTCTCACCAGTCCCAGAGAATTAAGTGTTGCTCCCTCAGAAGTCTGCTCTCTGAGGGACCCACTCCAGACTTGTCCCTCCTTGTTTCACCCTTTGTGTCAAAGTTTTATTTGTTTTATTCCCTAAAAATTTCATACATACACACACACACATATATATATATATATATATATATATATATATATATATATATATATATATATATAATACATTCAGATTACTCTGTTCTTCCAGCTTATTACCTTCTCATGCCTGTCATTCCCTCTGTTCTCCATACTAGTCTCTTTCCCGTATATATTCATAACTTTTGGATTGGCTTATGATGAGTTTAGGTCTTTTTCTAATTTTTATTAGATATTTTCTTCATTTACATTTCAAATGCTATCCCAAAAGTCCCCTATACCCCCCCCCGCCCTGCTTCCCTACCCACTCACTCCCACTTCTTGGCCCTGACATTCCTCTGTACTGGGGCATATAAAGTTTGCAAGACCAAGGGGCCTCTCTTCCCAATAATGGCCAACAATGCCATCTTCTGCTACATATGCAGCTAGAGACATGAGCTCTGGAGGGTGGGTACTGATTAGTTCATATTGTTGTTTCACCTATAGGGTTGCAGACCCCTTCAGCTCCTTGGATAATTTCTCTAGCTCCTCCATTGGAATCCCTGTGTTCCCTCCTATAGATGACTGTGAGCATCCACTTATGTATTTGCCAGGCACTGGCATAGCCTCACAAGAAACAGCTATATCAGGGTCCTTTCAGCAAAATCTTGCTGACATATGTAATAGTGTCTGTGTTTGGCTGATTATGGGATTGACCCCTGGGTGAGGCGGTCTCTGGATGGTCCATCCTTTCCTCTTAGCTCCAAACTTTGTCTCTGTAACTCCTTCCATGGGAATTTTGTCCCTTATTCTAGGGAGGAATGAAGCATCCACCCATTGGTCTTTCTTCTTGACTTTCTTGTGTTTTGCCAATTGTATTTTGGTATTCTAAGTTTCTGGGCTAATATCCAATTATCAGTGAGTGCTTATCAAGTGACTTCTTTTGTGATTGGGTTACCTCACTCGGGATGATATCCTCCAGATCCATTCATTTGCCTAAGAATTTCATAAAATCATTGTTTTTAATAGCTGAGTAGTACTCCATTGTATAAATGTACCACATTTTCTGTATCCACGAGTTTAGTTTTATCAGAATCATTTTCATGCTTATGACTTGTGCAGGACTCCGCACCTATATAAGCTTTGAAAGAGAGATAGATAGAATGAGAGAGAGAGGGAGAGAGAGGGGGGAGAAAGAGGGAAAGTAAGGAATATTTAGCATTAAGAAATACATCTCATGGTTTTACATGTTATCATAAAGTATAATAATAAGAGGATGCTTCAGGTATCAAAAAAAATGATTTCATTAAAGGTAACTTTTTAAAACTCTGTCATATTTATGATGAGTTAAAACTGAGATGAGACCACCTCTTGTAGATAGACATAGCCCCAGTTGAAGCAGGGTTCCACCCACCCATCTTCAAAAATTTTAATTTAGGAATGTTCCCTTCTAAAACAAATACAGGGACAAAAATGGAGCAGTGACTGAAAGAAAAGCCACCCGAAGACCAGCCCAACTTGGGATCTATCTCATGCACACACACCAAATCTTGACACTATTGCCAGCACACTATTGTGTATGCATACAGAAGCCTGTCAGCTCTACCAGCAACTGCCTTAGACAAACACAGACTCTTATAGGAAACCACTTGATTGAGGTTGGGGACTCGTATGGAAACATTAGAGGAAGGACTGAAGGAGCTGAAGGGGATGGCAACCCTATAGAAAGAACAACAGTGTCAACTAACTCAGACCCCTCAGAGCTCCCAGAGACAAAGCCACCAACCAAAGAGCATGTATGGGATGGTTAATGGCCCAGGGCACATGTGTAGCAGAGGACTGACTTGTCTGGCCTAAGTGGGAGAGGATGTGATTAATCCCGTGGAAACTTGATGTCCCATGGAAGAAGGATGTTGGTAGGGTTAGGGGAGGTTGTGTGTGGGGATAGGGGCAAACTATCTCAGGGCCAGGGCAGGGGAAGGGGGATGAGGTGAAGAACTCAACTTGGGGATTGGAAACCAGGAAAGGGGCAACTTTTGGAATGTAAATAAATATAATAATTTACTAACAAAACACCTAGGGCTGAGGAAAATAGTTACAAAAATCATAAACAGTTACACAGAAAAGAAAGAACCAAAAATTGAAGGTAATCATTGTCACTTAAACTGTAAATTAAATAATAGCTCAATTTAAGACATTTGAGTACCAAGATTTCTCAGGGTACAAACAGATCTTGAACAACATTTCTGGACAAAATTATTTTCTACTCACCTCCCAGCTAACAGCTTTGAAAATTAAATGAATTTCAAGTGAAGTTTGGTGAAGTCATTCCATATTCATGACCCAATGTCTATCACATAGAAATAGGATTATTTAAATTAGGAGTTTGAAGAGTGTAATGGAGAACTATATTAATGGCTTGTGAAACGTGATTCTGCAGTCTGAATATGACAGGGATAAATAATGCCTATTCACCGCCAGGGGCCCTTGGACATTTCTATAAAGAATGCTGGTGACTGAAATTATAACCTGTGCTTGAAGAAGAGGTTCATTCAAAAATGCAAGAAAAAAAGTTAATTAACCCATGCCAGCCAATTTATTTTAATTGCATCCGTCTATTCCAGCTTATAAATAAATGCTTCGGAGATGGTCCTTTCATTTGAAATTGAAAGCACTGGGCATGCAGTAGTAAAAGGTTTCCACTTCACACTATTAACAGCTCACTGGTTTTATCTTTAACTTTTTCCTAGTTTAATATTATAAGCATAAAGCACAAAAAGCATAATTTCTAGAGAGCGTATACTTTCCATACACATGAACTTAGATATCTATAAATAAATCACGTTTATGTTCATTTAATCAACTGGCTGTCAGTTATATGACTTGCAGGCTTTTTATTACATAAAACTATAAGATGTCTTTATTTCTGTAATGGTTAAATGAAGCTCTTGTACTAAGCTTCATTCTATTTTTCTGCTAAAGATAAAACTGGACCCAACAAAGTTATGCACTTTCAATTCCTGCACTGGTAAAGCAAAGACATTTGGATCCTTGAGTCAAAGATCAACTTAGTTTAAAAGGCAAGTTCAAGGCCAGGCACTCCTTAAGGTCATGTCTCAATAAATAAACAAATTAATTAGCAAGTTAAATTAAAACTAGGGCCAAATTGCTCATGTTACATTTAATATATTTATATATTTTCCTCAAACATTTTCATTTTTTATTAGATATTTTCTTCATTTACATTTCAAATGCTATCCCCAAAGCTCCCTATACTCTCCCCCCACACCTGCTCTGCTCCCGAACCCACTCATTCCCTCTTCCTGGCCCTGGCATTCCCCTGTACTGGTCCATATGATCTTTGCAAGACCAAGGGCCTCTCCTCCCATTGATAGCCGACTAGGCTATCTTCTGCTACATATGCAACTAAAGACACAGCTCTGGGGAGGGGGGGTTTACTGGTTAGTTCATATTGTTGTTCCTCCTAAAGGGGTGCAGACCCCTTTACCTCCTTGGGCATTTTCTCTATCTCCTTCATTAGGGGTCCTGTGTTCCATCCAATAGATGACTATGAGCATCCACTTCTGTATATGAAACTCAAGAAGAAGGAAGACCAATGTGCAGATACTTTGCTCCTTCTTAGAATGGGGAACAAAATACCCATGGAAGGAGTTACAGAGACAAAGTTCGGAGCTAAGATGGAAGGAAGAACCATCCAGAGACTACCCCACCTGGGGATTCATCCCATAAACAACCACCAAACCCAGACACTATTGCATATGCCAGCAAGATTTTGCAGACCAGACCCTGACATAAACATACTTTTTATAGAAATTACTATACATTTAGAAAAAGAAATTAAAAACAAATTTAATCATTAGTTCTATTAATCAGCATAACCTAGGACACTACATACCCAAAAATATGGGTCACTCTGAAAGGAAATCAGTGTTAAAATTTCATATCACAAAGGACCCTTATAAAGAAATTGAAGAGGCCTTATATTTCTGAATTAAAAGTCTTTCTGAAGGCTCTAGGAAAAAAGAAGCAAACTCACACAGGAGTAGACACAGGAAATAATCAAATGAAGGGATAAAATCAATCAATTAGAAACAAAGAGAACAATCCAATGAATCAACAAAACCAAGAGCTGGTTCTTTGAGAAAAATCAACAACATAGACAAACCCTTAGCCAAAGTAACTAAATGGTAGAGAGACAGTATCCAAATTGTCAAAAATCAGAAACAAAAGAGGACACATAACAACAGACAGCACTGCAGATATTAAAGGAATCATTAGGTCTTGCTTCAAATGCCTGCACTCTACAACATTTTAAAATCTAAATGAAATGGATAATTTTCTAGACAGATACCAATTACAGAAGCTAAATCAAGATCAGATAAACTCTCTGAATAGTCCTATAACCCATAAGGATTAGATTCAATCTTTAAAAATCTCCCAACCACCAAAAGCCCTAGGCCAGATGGCTTCAGTGCAAAATTCTATCATACTTTTAAAGAAAAGCTAATACTAATAGCCCTCAAACTATTCCACAAAATAGAAACATTAGGAACACTGTCAGACCACAGTCACACTTATACCTAAGTGACACGTTGACTGAAATTTTCAGACCAATTTCCAGTATGAACATGGATGCAAAAAATATTCAATAAAATTCTAGGAAACTGAATCAAAGAACACATCAAAGACACCATCCATCATATTAAAGTAAACTTCATTCTAGGGATGCAGGGGTGGCTCAGGATAAAAAAATCCGTCAACATAATTCATCGTATAAACAAACTGAAAAAAATTACATAATTTCACTAGATACCAAGAAAGCATTTGACAAAATCCAATACTCCTTCATATTAAAATCTTGGAGAAAGCAGGGATACACGCTGCATATCTAAACAGTAAAGACAATATGTAGCAAACCAATAGTCAAGACTCTTTAAGCATGTCCAATAAAATCCAGGATAAGACAAAGCTGTCCACCCCCTATCTCGTCAATGTAGTACTTGAAGTTCTAGCTAGAGCCATCAGACAACAAAAGGAGATCAAGGAGGTACAAATTGGAAAGAAAGCAAAGGGCCATCTTAACAAAAGCAGTCTCCAGTTTCAGTATGACCCTCATCTTCACTATCAAGTAGATCCTCACAAAATTCCAACACAACTTTTTGCATATCTTGAACGAATAATTCTCAACTTTGTATAGAGAAACAAAAGAAAACCCAGGATAGTTAAAATGATTGTGAACAATAAAAGAACTTCTGTAGGAATCCCAATACCTGACCTAAAGCTGTACTACAGAGCAATAGTAATAAAAATTGCATGGTACTGGTATAGAAAGAGACATTGTCATCATTGGAATCAAATCAAAGACCCAGAAATAAACCCATACACCACCTCTGGTGGTACAAATATGATTGATCCAAGGAGTGGCTCTATTAGGAGGTGTGAATTGTTGGAGGAAGTGTGTTACTTTGGGGATGGGCTTTGAGACCTAAATTTTGTTACTTGGAAATTAATCTAGCAACCTTCAGATCAAAATGTAGAACTCGAACCTCCTCCAGTGCCATGTGTACCTGGATGCTCCCATGCTTTTGCCTGATGATAATGGGTGGAAGCACTGAAAAATTGATTAAATGTCCTTATGAGAGTTGCCTTATTCATGGTGTATGTTTATAGCAGTAAAACCCTAAGATACCTACTTACACTTGATTTCTAACAAAGAAGTCAACACCATACAATGAAAAATGGAAAGAGTCTTCAATAAGTGTTGCTGGTATAACTAGATAGCTGCACATAGAAGAATGGAAATAGATCAATACTTATCACCCTATACATAATTCAGGTTTAAATGGATCAAAGATCTCAACATTAAACCATTGTCTTAGTCAGAGATTGTATTTCTGAACAAAATATCATGACCAAGAAGCAGGTTGGGAAGGAAAGGGTTTATTCAGCAGCTTACACTTCCACATTGCTGTTCATCAACAAGGAAGTCAGGACAGGAACTCATACAGGGCAGGAACTTGGAGACAGGAGCTGATGCAGAGGCCATAAAGGGATGTTGCTTACTGGATTGCTTATAATGGCTTTGTTCAGCTTGCTTTCTTATAGAACCCAGGTCTACCAACCAAGGGATGGCACCACCCACAATGGGCTGAGACCTGGCCCCTTGATCACTAATTTAGAAAACACCTTACAGCTGGATCTCATGGAGGCATTTCATCAAGGAAGGTCCCTTTCTCTGTGATAAATCCACTTGAATCAAGTTGACACACAAAACCAGTCACTACAATCGACATCTTGTCTACTTGACACACAAACACATCACTATTAATCCTCAACCCTTACTTTCTTATTAATCCTCAAGATCTAAGTAACTTTGCAAGTCCAACAGTCTTTACAATTTCTTACATATTAAAATTTCAATCCCTTTAAAATACCCAATCTCTTTTGAAATTCAAAGTCTGAGCTGTGGACTCCATTAAAATACTTTCTTACTTCAAGAGGCATCACAGTCAAAATCAAAACCAAACCCTAAGTGTCCAATCTGCTCTTTGTAGCACACACCTTGTCTTCTAGGTTCCAGTTTCCTGTACTCCACTGTTGCTGCTGTTCTTGGAGGTCATCTCTTGGAACTGGCATCTCCAAAACACTGCTGTCTTCTGCTGCAAATGGACTGCACTTTCACAAATAGATCTGAGTCAGCTTTTTCATGGTGCTAAGCCTCAGCTTCTCTGCATGACCCCTTCAGTCCTGGGCCTTCAACTGCCACTGAGGCTTTATCTTTGCAATTGGCCTCTCCTGGTTGCTCATCTTGCCAAGCGTCAGCTGCTATCACTTCATGTTTCAAAACCAGTACCACCTGTGTGACTCGTTACCAAGTTTGGCTGCCAACATGAGGTACGACCTTGGCTGCTTCTGGAACACAGTTTCTCTCTTCTCTCAGGAAACACTTGCCACAAGATTTCACCTTAGTGATCCTGATCTCTTCCTAATTAATCACTGATAATTTCTTAGCTCCAGTTAACCAGCATCAATCATCCTAGTAATGCAAAGGTTTTGCTTTGGTAGTCCTGGTATCTTGTTAATCATTTTTGATTCTTCAGCCCCAGCTAAGCAAAACCACAGAATCATCACAAGAATCTTTAACCTTCCCTCTGAAATTTCACAAGCCAGATCTCCATGTTTGCACTGTTCTCAACATTATCATCCAAGAGCCTACAGAACACTCCACAGAGCCCTTAACATCTGAAGAGCTCTTGTACCCCAAAGTTCATATTCTTTCTACACTCTTCCCCAAATCATGGTCTGGTTGGGAATACCCCAGTTTCTGGTATGAACTTCTGTCATAGTCCATCCAGGGTTTGTATTCCTCCTCAAAATACCATGACCAAGAAACAAGTTGGGGAGGGAAGGGTTTATTCAGCTAACATTTCCATATTGCTCCTCATCATCACAGGAAGTCAGGACAGGAACTTACAGAGGGTAGGAACTTGGAGGCAGGAGCTGATGCAGAGACCTTGGAGGGATGCTGCTTACTGGATTGCTTCCTGGGCTTGCTCAGCTTGCTTTCTTATAGAACCCAGGACTCCCAGCCCAGGGATGGCACTACCCACAATGAGCTGAGCCCTCCCCCCTTGATCACTAATTTAGAAAACACCTTACAGCTGGATCTCATGGAGGCATTTCATCAAGGAAGGTCCCTTTCTCTGTGATAAATCCAGCTTGAATCAAGTTGACACACAAAACCAGCCAGTACAACCAGATATATTAAATCTAATAGAACAGTAAGTACGCAACAGCTTTGAACTTATCAGTAATGGAAATATCTTCCTGACCAGAATCACAATGGTTCAGGTACTACAATCAACAGTTGACAAATCGGACCTCATGAAACGGAAAAACTTTTGTAAGTCAAAGTATACCATCATTAGGAGAAAAGAAAAGCCTTCAATTTGAGAAAAGATCTTCAATTACTGTACATCTGACAGAGGGCTAATATCTAAAATATATAAAGAGCTCAAGAAGTTAGATACTACCATCCAAATAACCCAATTAGAAAATCAGGTACAATACCATCCTCTGCTACATATGTGGCTGGAGCCATGTGTTCTTCCATGTGTACTCTTTGGTTGGTAGTTTAGTCCCTGGGAACTTTGAGCAGTACTGGCTGGTTCATATTGTTGTCCAGTATAGGTGATTGCTAGGATAGGGAAGCCAGACAGGGTGGGTTGGTGAGCAGGGGAAAGGGGATGGCAGGGTTTTTTTCAGAGAGGAAACCAGGAAAGGGGATAACATTTGAAATGTAAATAAAGAAAATATCGAAGAAGGAGAGGAGAAGGAGAAGGAGAAGGAGAAGGAGAAGAAAAGAAAAAAGTACAGAACTGAACAGAGAATTCTCAACAGGGGAATCTCAAATGATCAAGATCCACCAGAAAAGATGTTCAAAGTCTATATTCATCAAGGAAATACAAGTCAAAATTACTCTGAGATTCCACCTTACACTCATCAGAATGGCTAAGTTCAAAAACTGAAAGTACAGTACATGCTAGCAAGGTTGTAGAGTAAGGGAAACACTCCTCCATTGCTGGTGGGATTACGAACGTCTATAATCATTCAGAGAATCAGTTTGGTGCTTTCTCAGCTATACCACTCTTGGACTTATACCCACGAGATGTTCCACCATCCCACAAGGACACTGGCTCAACTATGCTCATAGCAGCTTTATTCATAATATCAAGAAACTGGAAACAAACTAGATGCCCCTCAAATAAAGATTGTGTAAAGAAAATGTGGTTCATTTACACAACAGAATTCTACTCAGCCATTAAAAACAAGGGCATCATGAATTTCAAACACAAGCAGATGGAACTGGAAAGTATCCTGAGTTAACCCAGATCCCAAAGGACATGCATGGTATATTCTCATTGATTAGTGCATGTTAGCCATGAAGGACAGGATGGAATCAAGAAACCCAAAGAAGCCAAATAACAAGGAAGGCCTTTTATGGCAGGATGTTTGAATCTTTCTAAGAAGGAGAAGCAAAATTGATATAGGAGGTTTATAGAGGTAGGAACTGGGTGGAAGAGAGGTTGAAGAGGGGAGCAGGGCACAGGAAGGGAGAGAAGGGGGGGAAAGAAGGGAGATGAGCTTTGGAAGGGAACAGTCTCTAAGTTGTGCCAGAGACCTGGGTTGGAGAAAGAGAGTCTATGGGGCAAATCAACCTGAGACTCCTAGCAGTGGGAGATATGGATCCTGATGTTTACAGACAGGCAGGACTCCCAGAAGTGGGATAAAGAGAGTAACTCATCCACAAAAGCTTTTATTCATAATGTGTCCTGCCTACAAGATGTTTAGGGAAAAAGATAAAGCAGGGAATGGTCATCTAATGACTGCACCAAACTGAGACCCATCCTACGGGCAAAAACCAATCCTGGACACTATTGATGATACTGTTATGCTTACAGACAAACCTAGCATAAATGTCCTCTTAGAGGCTCCACCAAGCAGCCAATGCAAAGAGATTCAGAGATTTACACCCAAACATTAGATGGAGTTTGGGAATCTTACAGAAGAATTGAGAGGATTAAGGGACCAGATCTGACTCCATAGGAAGGCAGAATCAACTAATCTGGACCAATGTGAGCTCCCAGACACTGAATCATAGACCATAGAGAGAATATAGTCTGGACCTAGTTCCCCCACATATATGTAGCAGATGAGCAGCTTGGTCTTCATGCAGATTCACCAAAAACTGGAGCAGAGACTATCCCTGAGCCTGTTGTCTGCCTGTGAATCCCATGACCCTAAACAGACAGCCTGTCTAGCCTCAGTGGAAAGGGTTCACCTAGTCCCAAAGCTCCATGATAACATAGGGGAAGGGACCTATTAGGGGGATGGTAACACCCAGAGGGGCTTCCCCTAAGAGAAAGGGAACTTGGAATGTGAGAACTCATGTGAGGAGTACAGGGAGGAGAAGGGTCAATATTGAGTTGTAAAGTGAATAAATAAGTAAATTAAAACAACAGCAAACAACAACAACATGTAATCATCACACCAGTATTGCTGAACTCAAGTGAAGAATGGTGGTTAATATATATCTACATTGTTGTTTAATATGTTAATATATTATCATCATTGTATTTTAGATACTTTACTATACTAATTAATGTACATATTCAATGTCCTATATACATTTCTGAGATACCTTATTAAAGAATAATATAAGCAGATATTGTCATTTACAACTTAGAAGAATGAGTGCTAGATGTTGTTTATTTATTATCTTACTGAAGTTTTAACAATGAACAAGAACCAATGAAAAAACAGGATAGTCATGGTTTGGAGAGACAATGAATATGACCATATGATGCTCATGAAATTATTTGATAAATATGTAGATCACATAGTAGAGAATTTAAAACAAGTGAGCTAAATCACACTATGAGGAAGATACCTCAGAATATGTATGAATATATAGGGAGCTAAATATAGAAATCTAAGTGGATTTACAAAATGTGAAATAAAAAAATTACAAAATTTAAATTGAGAAAATTTAAAATAAGAAAATCTAGTATGGATGCAGCTCAAACTCTTCATGGTGATAAAAACTTAATATTAAATTTATAAAATGTTAGTCAGATATTAAAATATACCATTTGTGGCACTGTAATGCAATCATGCTGGCCTAAGTTGTATACTTCAAAACATAAATTCTACAAATGAAATGATAAGAAATTATTTCCAGATATTTAATAAAATTAAACATAATATTCTAGGTATGCTGATATTGTAGTATTTAAATTATGAATTATAGCTCATATTTAAGAAACAGTATGTGATGGATTTGGAATATATATGCAATTCGGATAAGACATTTTTGTGAAAACATAAAAGCTCAAATAATAGCAAAATATTCCCTGGCCACTTTCACAATCACTTTGCACCTGTAGCAATTTCTATTCATCTGAAGAGCAGGTGGAAAGTGTACAATTTTCTTATTCTAAAAGAACTCCTCTACACATCACCTTCAGTGAAATGTAATATCTTCAAAATTTGCTTACAATCAATGTAATTCTGTAACACAATATTGGCACAAAGAATTTCATATGGCTCCTATGTGAGAAGTACTATCACATTGATTGATTTTCTGTATGTTTGTTACAGTTGGTCAATGTGGTTTTGCTACAACCAATAGAACTCTCAGTCTCCAGTCTTTAGAAAAGTAGTTAATACCATTTACTCAGTTTGAGTAATCAGCAGTGTGAAAGGCCATCACTAGAAAACGCTAGCTCCAGATTTTGGCTTATCTTGTATATTTCTTGACATTGAAATTTCAGAATGGTGTTAAATGTAAACATGCATGAGAGAAGCATTGTTGATAACCATAATATGTAGCATATAAATACATATTTTTGTGCGCATGTGTGTGTGATCATGTATGTGTATACTGAAATAGATGACACTGTTAAAGATGCATACAAATCTATAACTTGTACTACTTGAGTAAGCAAATACTTCACTTCTTTTCCATCAAAATTTATGTAGATACTGCATGATGATGACAGTAGTTTTCTAAAGATAACACTATTTTATCTTTTCCCCAAATAGTCTCAAAGAGCCAAGTGAATTTATATAAACAAATGGTTGCCTTAGTGTATAATTCATTGAGCATGTCTCTGGTTCATAGCTGGTGATATGGTAGACATGCACTATAATTTTACTACTTTAATTAAATAATAGAAACCAAGGAAATATTAATGTAACTATAACTTAGGACCTCATTCAATGAGGTGCTTGCCGCATATGTATGCAGACCAAGAATGCAGACCAAGATGCAACCACCTAGAACACTCTTGGAATCCTAGCTTCTGGTATGTTTGATATATGAATTTGGAAGTTCCAAGTTTAATGAAAGACTTTTTTTAAGAAAGTAAGGTGAGAATTATTCAAGAATATAGGCAATGTTGACCTCTGCTCAATTCACAGATACACATGTACCCACAGAAACATGCCGCCAATACATACACATGCATACTTGTAAGTTTGAATGTTGCACAGTATTTAAGCTTTAGAACTATTAGTATGAGTGTTCACGCTCGCAGAAACACTCACTCCGGTCTAGGTTTGTCCTGAAAGGCAGAACTGTCCTAAAAGGGAATAGGCTGCGAAAGGAAAATGAAGCCAAGGCAATGTTTACTGGTCAAGGCTCAAAGTTTAATGACCGAACTCCGTCTACATACATAGATAGATTCCCCAATCCCCTCCTCAGTCTTTGAAGGTGCTGATGAAGATCCGAAGATCGTAGGCGGGTCTAAGGATCAAGGTACAGATGAATGTTTGTAGGCATAGGCGGTCCAAGGATGCTGCATTCTGGGAGATCAAAGGGGTCCTCTCTGTAGGCAATGGAGACACTGCTATGCTCTGGAGGATCTGAAGTTTAGAGTCTGCAGGGGGCTGGGTTTAGAAGGACAGTGATTAGTGTAAACAGAAAGGTAGACTTGGCGGATAACTGTAGGTGGTCTGGTGGCAACAGAGAGCTGGGAGACCCCAACATTAGTAGCCTTTTTTAAAAATCACATTTATTGTAAAAGTTAATGTGCTTGATTGTGAATGAGGCTCAGGACCCAGTTCTAGCATTCTTTAACACATGAAATACACACCATTTTTTTTTTTAACATAAAAGAGGTAGTATCTGAAACATATCTCCATCATAGAAATTTGAACAACGAATGGAGTCCCTGCCCTGTATAATTCTTTTTAAACAAAATATGCATTTATCTAATCTCTTCCTAATGCATTTGGTATAGCCCCATTTTTTTCAACAGGACAATGAAATTTCTCCACATCATATGACATGGATGGTTTCAGACTCTGGGTTACTAATACTTGTATGATAAAGATGTTTTACTCTGATGTTCCCTGATCTGCCTAAAGAATGTATTTGAAAGGAGTAAACAATCTTTTTTTTCCCCCTTCGTTTTGATGTTTCATAAAGTAGTCTTATACTGCAAGAAGGAAGACTCCAGATTTTAATCACAACTGGACATTTTGTCATAAACTATCATCTAGCATCCTGATTCATTAATCATCTGAAAAGGAGAGCATTGTCCCCTTGCTGGAGACCTTATCCACTTTATTCCCACTGGAAGCTTTGTCCCATTCTATATGACTAGGTTCCTCTCTCTTGTACAAACATAAAAGCATGGAAACCTCACAGGGATGTTGTGTTGTAGCCTGTGATTTTGCTCTGTACACTTTAAACACCTTTTCATTTCTTTTTTTCTCTCCTGTTTATTGCTGTTTAGTTCCTGAAAACCTTTGAAGAGAAAATTATAAAAAGACTTCTGTTAATTCTCTTAATTATAAAATATTTATTTATTTAGTAATGCAATTATATATACAGCATAGGTATAGATTAAATTCTTATAGAATTTGATGCATTATTGAGCTGGAAGAAATGGAACTGGATCAAGGCTTTGATTGCCTATCCTCAGGGATCTAAAGATAGTCAATTATGTCTGTCAAAAATAATTCTAATCATGTAATTATGAATGTAGAAGCAGTGATACATTTATTCAGTATTGATTACCTTGTAGAATGCCATTCTAGAATGGATGTAGTGATTCACAAAAAGAGTCTTACCATAATAGAACATTATCAATATTTTAATGAATTCATGTATTTTTATATGTAAAACTAGGGTCAATATCCAAAATATTTTTGATACCTAAATAGCTTAAAATCTCATTCATTCAAATTAAAATTATATATATATATATATATATATATATATATATATATATATATATATACTCACTTTTCATATTAGAAGTCTTACCAAGCAATTGAAGAACATTACTTGGTTTTATTGTACTGAAAGTTTTGTGGTGGTTTTATGCAGGCACTAAATTCAAAGTAGTCAGAAATAAATATGCTATACATAAGGCAAGATTTCGTGAGATTCTAATTACATCTATTGAGTAACAAGTATATATTAACTCCCACATAGAAAATACCCATAAAGGTAATGGTAGTAAATTGGATCTCAGACCCTTTAATGACTATAAGGATATTGCTACAATAATTAATCTTAAGGTGACAATGTTATTATAGTATGTAATTAAGTATTAAATGATAAACACTCAGGACATATGTAAAGTTAAATATTCAAAAGGTAAAATGAAACTAGTTCTACATCTTTCCATATACACATTTTCTATTGACAAAGCTGAGTTAATTCTGAAAGGCTGGAGTTATAGTTGTTTGTGGCAGCACTGATGTCTAGATAGAAGCGCATTGCAACATGAAGAGATGTTACATATATATATAATATTGTTATGTTTATTTAAAGTGTTTTTCAGATTAAGAGAATTCAAATCAAATAGTGAGAATATTAAAATATAAAAAACTAGAAACAAATGAGTAGGCACCATGAACAACCATGAGGTGAAAAATCAACTAAAGGCCGTTGTGACAACCCTAATGCCAGTGTAAGTTGGATATTAAGAAATTTATCTAGATCTTAAAAGACTGGGGCATTTTTTAGAAGCATAAATGATAAAACATATAAAATGCAAAAAAGTCTTGTCCAATAAAACAATTCATTCCATTTGGTATTTAAATTGAGATACAAGTTAAAACTTGGGTAATCAATTTCAGTAGTTCCAATAACCATGGTGCCCTATAAAAGATTTTACAACATAAAACCTGTCAACATTCCAGATTAAATGGAGGAAGGGCTCATATTGCCTACTCCTACTTGAGAAATTATAGGAAGAACTGTTGTGGAAGGCAGCAGAATCAGATTTCTACAGAAATGAGGCACTGATGGGTTCCCTGTGCCCAAGTAGTCAACTCTGCAGTCATGTCAATATGGACACAAGTATTAGATTTAATGTAAAAAAATTAATCAACTGGCAGAGTTTTTTCCTCTCTAGAGAGTAACATGGTAACAGCTTAGGTTATATACATCAAAAGACTACACATACTGTTCAATTTAACAACCACCTGCCCAGGAGTTTGGTTGCTATACTCAGTGATCACTCATTGAGGAAAGCTTAATTTTCTCTTTCACAACAGGTGCCAATTGCAAATAGCTTCTAGATTATGAGCAAGAATTTGAGTTCATTCCTCTCCTGAAATTTTGAATTTCTACCGATCTTGCTCATGCTGTTATAACCTATAATTTCATATGTATCAGTTCTATTGTGACTAGAAGACACCATGTCCTTGGAGTGATCCACCACCTCTGGCTCTCATCTTTCTGCCTTTACTTCCGCATAAATCCCTGGAGCCTTGAGGTGATGAAGCATCTGATAAAGACATCCCATTTTTGCCTGAAGTCTCCACAGTCACTTATTTTTCACATTGTGAAGCCGTGATTCTTCTGGTCAGTTACCATTCTATTCCAGAAGCAGCTTCTCTAGTGAGAGTTGTGTGATGCTTTTCTCCATGGATATAGCTGAGAAACACTTTTAAAATATTCAACATCCTTAGTCATCAGAGAAAAGTAAATTAAAATGACATTGAGATTTCATCTCACCAGAGTCAGAGCAAACAAGGTCAATAAAACAAGTAACAGCACATGGTGGCAGGGGTGTAGGAAGATGGGGACATTTAGTCACTGATGTTATGATTGCACACATGCACATTCCTGATGGAAAGCACTGTGTAGTTTCCTGACAAAGCAGAACAAAACGTATCCTAAGCTCTAGTTCTATGACTCTTGAACATATACCCAAAAGACGTTATATCATACTACAGAGACACTTGAACATCTATGTTCATTACTTCTCTTTTCATAATAGCCAGAAACTAGAAACAGCCTAGATGTTCATCACCTGATGACTGCATAATGAAAATGCTGTATATTTACACCATGGAATAGTATTTATCTGTTAAGAAAATGAAGTCAAGTAACTTGTAGATGATTGTACACATCTAGAAGAAATTACAGCGAAGGAGATAACCCTGACTACCAAACACAGATATGTAGTAGATGTTCATGTTGTGCCATGGAAATGTTACTGATTCCCCCAAAACAGACAGGAGCCAATCTGAGGCAACTCACAGCAGGGTCTTTATTCTATTGGAGCTAACTTGGGGCCCCCCAAATGCACTTCCATTTCAATTTGCCAATGGCCAACTCCTCTCTCTAACTATATATGAAAAGGCATATATATATATATATATATATATATATATATATATATATATATATATATATATATATATATATATATATATATATATGATGTGTATGCATATGATATATATACATACATATGTATGAATTATTAGAAATTCAGTGGTCTCTCTTACAATATGATCTTTTCTCTAGGAAGAATTCTCTTTGTTCTCATGTCGTATAGCTTTTAGGAAGAAATGTATTTCATATAATACTATTAGAGAAAACATGCCTGGCCAAACTTTTAATTCGTTTCTGTGGCTTTTACAATACACAGAACAAACAATTATAATAGTCATAAGAACTGCCACATGTATCATCCTTCCTATGCTGATTTGGTCTTAACTGATGTGAACTAAGTGAGAAATCTTCCCATAGAGTCATGTTTCTGAACACTGGCTGTCATGTTAAAGGTGCTGTAAGATCTTTCAAGATGTCTTTATTCCTGGACATAGTCTTCCCCAGAAGCAGATTTTGGGGGTTCATCGCCAGGCTCTGTTTTCTCTTCTCACTCTCTCCTTTTTGCAGATGAAATGTGTCCATGATGGGTAGCTGTTTGACTCACTGTTATATTTCTCTGAGGGTACACTATGAGTAAGGTGTATGAAAGGAAACATTTGACAGGGTGCTTGCTCACAGTTTCAGGTGTTTCCCTGTCTTCTTAGTGTGAAGCAGACACGTGTGATGCCATCTATGTAGCTGAGAGTTTTACGTTTTGATCCATAGGCAACAGGCAGAGAGAGGGGGAGAGGGAAAAGGAGGGGGGAGGGGAGGGGGGAGGGGAGGGGGGAGAAGAGAGGGAAGGGAGGGGGAGGGGGAGAGGGAGAGGGAGAGGGAGAGGGAGGAGAGGCAGACAGTGAAAGAGAGAGGGAAACAAGGAGAGTGACAGACACAGAGAGGCAAGGGAGGAGATGGGCTTGGTGTGGGCTTTTGAAACCTCAAATCCCAACATCAGTGACAGACTTCCTCAAACAAGGACACACCTGCTATTTCTTCCCAAACAATTTTTCTCAGCATTCAAATTCAGTTTTACTAAGCGTTCAGATGTATGAGTCTATCAGCAATATTCTCATTCAAACCACCACTTTGCTCAATGCCACACTGTCTCACAGACTTTGATCCAAGCCTTCCCTGTCGGGATGGATAAGTAGGTCCTATGGCACTGCAAAGTAAAATAAGTAATTTTTCCCTAGGTTACATTTTGTCTGACACTCTAGGACAATAACAGAAAATAAAGCAGTGCTTTGGCATGATTGATACTTGTTTTCCAGAGATGCCTCCCTGTTCTTGATTTTGTTATTCAAATAACCCAATAGAAAATACGATCTCCATTGTCCCGAAAAATGTGTGTACCAGCATAAAAAGATGCAGCCTTTTACTTTGTCAGCCTTTGATGCCTTCTACTGATATTTATATAATTGAAACTCCTTTTCCCATAGTTCAATATGCTGTGGAGTTGTTTAGCTTAAACCTAGTGATTTCGCTCCTGCTGCAGTGTTTCAGATGCCTTACATATGCTTATGCTGTACTCTAAACTCACCTTACCCTTTCTTTGTGATTATAGACCTCAGTAGTAATTTTATCTAATTGTTTTGTGTTCATCAGTGGTCACATTGGGTAAGAACCCACACTACCAGTGTCATGTGAATTTTATCACCTTTTCAAGGGACCTATAAAGGAACACATAAGTATTTGTTATGCTGCCAAGACGTGAAACTATGAATTAAAGGAGATAAACATAGTCCTCACTATCTTCAAAAATCATTCTAATACAGACATTAAAACACACGTTGGCTGTTTGTTGCTGTGGTCTACCAATTTCTCTTGAGATGAGTTTTTGATGACATAGAAGATATTGAATTTCCTTTTTCATCTCTTTGTGTCTAATTACCTGACACTTCGTTAACAATAAAAGCCAAAGAAAAATTGTTCAGTTTTATTGCATGAAATTGGATCAAATGCAAACACATAAAATTATGGATTTTCTCTTACTATACACATATTCTCAGTGCATTAACTATTTAAAATGACCACATCTCTTGAGAGAGAAGGCTGGAACTTGGTGCAATCAAATTTTGAGTTTTTAATAGTTTCAACTATCTTCTTATACAACTGAATATGCTAATAAAGCTGTAACATTCAAAATTATTGATTTGTGTATTTTCTTTTCTTTATTTTTTCTTCCAGAAAATAGCCCATGCTTGTATTTGAAGGCAAAAGTCTGGATGAAGAGAGAGACAAAGGCTTACAGAGAACGATTTAAATAACTTGAGATTCCCTGGATCTAAGGGTAGCTGATTGATAAATTCATTACCTATTTCTCATTGTATGTCACATTATTTGGACATAGTACTTGACATCTATGTTTTGCATATTGTCTCTAACCACAAGTTTTGGTTTTCCTTTATAAATACCAAGAAGAAAACTGGCAGAATCAACCAGTAATGTTACATTGCATGCAGTCCTTGGAAATATAATCAAGCATTAGCAGCAGTTGTGATTATCTGGATATAATACATGACCAGATAGACATACCAATTCAAACAAACAATGTCAACACTTAAACAGAATTTTAATGCTAAGGCACCCAACGACAGTGCCTTTCAGTTATTTGTTGTTTTCTTCAGGAGATTGGTCAAACACAGCCAGGATTCAAAATTGTGGCTTGCAGTCATAAATCAACATTTGAATTTGAGTAACGTACCCATCTTCTTTGTGTTTCTGTGAGCATAGTTTCAGCTGCACCATAGTTTCATAATTGCACCCTTTTTCTGTAGTTCAGGCAATATTCAGGGCTGTTGAACTTGTGGTAATTCATAATGGTGTCTCCACACATAGGAGGACTCCATTCACTGTTAAATGTTGAACTGCTGTAGGTTGGCCAGAGTTCCTCCTAAGATGTCACATAGAAGCCAATGGATAATAGCAGCAGGAAGATCATGGAATTGATAACTGAACTTGGAGCTTCTTGGCTTCTAACTCACTGATTCTTTTTTTCTTTTTCTTTTCTTTTCTTTTCTTTTCTTTTCTTTTCTTTTCTTTTCTTTTCTTTTCTTTTCTTTTCTTTCATTTCTTTTCTTTTCTTTTCCATTTTTATTAGGTATTTACTTCATTTACATTTTAAATGCTGTCCCCAAAGTCGCCTATACCCTTCCTTCCCGCTCCCCTAGCCACACACTCCCCATTCTTGGACATGGTGTTCCCCTGTACTGGGGCATATAAAGTTTGCAAGACCAAGGGGCCTCTCTTCCCAATGATGGCTGACTAGACCTTCTTCTCCTACATATGCAGCTAGATACAAGAGATCTGGGGGTGCTGGTTAGTTCATATTGTTGTTCCACCTATAGGGTTGTAGACCCCTTCAGCTCCTTGGGTACTTTCTCTAGCTCCTCTACTGGGGACCCTGTGTTCCATTCGCTAGCTGACNGTGAGCATCCACTTCTGTGTTTACCAGGCACTGGCATAGCCTCACAAGAGACAGCTATATCAGGGTCCTTTAAGCAAAATCTTGCTGATGTATGCAATAGTGTCTGCATTTGTTGGCTGATTATGGGATGGACCCCTGGGTGGGGCAGTTTTGGGATGGTCCATCCTTTAGTCTCAGCTCCAAACTTTGTCTCTGTAACTCTTTCATTGGGAGTTTTGTTCCCAATTCAAAGAAGGGAGGAAGTGTCTGTTAGCTCCTCCCTCTAAGCCTTGTGTTCCGCCTCTTGCAGACAGGTTGGGAGTTTCTCCCTGAAACCCTGGATCTGGACAGCGTCCTCGAACCGCCCACTGTCACC
>NC_034600.1:67355644-67356839 GCF_900095145.1 Mus pahari | reverse complement strand
CTAGCCAGCATCTGCCGTCACCTGAATTTTTGATTTTAGCCATTTTGACTGGTGTGGCGTAGAAGCTCAAGGTTGTTTTGATTTTCATTTCCCTGATGATTAAAGATGTTGAAGTTTTTTTTGAGGTGTTTCTCAGCCACTCGATATTCCTCAGTTGAGAATTCTTTGTTTAGTTCTCTGCCCCATTTTTTAATAGGGTTATTTGGTTTTCTGGAGTCTGTCTNCTTGAGTTCTTTATATATAATGGATATAAGTCCCCTATCTGATTTAGGATTGGTAAAGATCCTTTACCAATCTGTTGATGGCCTTTTTGTCTTATTGACAGATTCTTTTGCATTACAGAAGCTTTACAATTTTATGAGGTCCCATTTGTCAATTCTCGATCTTATAACACAAGCCTTTACAGTTACATACAGTTACATTTCCCCTGTGCCTTTATCTTCGAGGCTTTTCCCCACTTTTTCCTCCATAAGTTTCCGTGTCTCTGGTTTTACGTGCAGTTCCTTGATCCACTTAGACTTAACCTTGGTGCAAGGAGATAGGAATGGATCAATTCTCATTCTTCTACATGATAACAGGCAGTTGTGCCAGCACCATTTGTTGAAAATGCTGTCTTTTATCCACTGGATGGCTTTAACTCTCTTGTCAAAGATCAAGTGACCATAGGTGTGTGGGTTCATTTCTGGGTCTTCAATTCAATTCCATTGGTCTACCTGTCTGTTGCTATACCAGTACCATGCAGTTTTTATCACAATTGCTCTGTAGTACAGTTTTAGGTCAAGTGTAGTGATTCCCCCAGAGATTCTTTTATCATTGGGAAGAATTTTTGCTCTCCTAGGTTTTTTGTTATTCCAGATGAATTTGCAAATTACCCTTTCTAACTAGTTGAAGAATTGAGCTGGAATTTTGATAGGGACTGCATTGAATCTGTAGATTGCTTTTGGCAAGATAGGTATTTTCACAATGTTGATCCTGCCGATCCATGAGCATGGGAGATCTTTCCATCTTCTGAGATCTTCTTTAATTTCTTTCTTCAGAGTCTTGAAGTACTTATTATACAGATCTTTCACTTCCTTAGTTAGAGTCACACCAAGGTATTTTATATTATTTGTGACTATTGTGAAGGGCGTTGTTTCCCTAATTTCTTTCTCAGCATGTTTATCCTTTGTGTAGAGAAAGGCCATTGATTTGTTTG
>NC_034600.1:67354483-67355633 GCF_900095145.1 Mus pahari | reverse complement strand
CTTTGCTTGAAAAATTGTTTTCCAGCCTTTCGCTCTGAGGTAGTGTCTGTCTTTTTCCCTAAGATGAGTTTCATGTAAGCAGCAAAATGTTGGGTCCTGTTTGTGGAGCCAATCTGTTAGTCTATGCCTTTTTATTGGGGAATTGAGTCCATTGATATTAAGAGATATTAAGGAAAAGTAATTGTTGCTTCGTGTCATTTTTGTTGTTAGAGTTGGCATCCTGTTCTTGTGGCTGCCTTCTTTTAGGTTTCTTGAAGCATTACTTTTTTTTTTTTGCTTTTTCTAGGGTGTGGTTTCCGTCCTTCTATTGGTGTTTTTCTGTTATTATCTTTTGAAGGGCTGGATTCTTGGAAAGATATTGTGTGAATTTGGTTTTTTCATGGAATACTTTGGTTTCTCCATCTATGGTAATTGAGAGTTTAGCTGGTTATAGTAGCCTGGGCTTGCATTTGTGTTCTCTTAGGGTCTGTATCAGGATCTTCTGGCCGTCATAGTCTCTGGTGAGAAGTCTGAAGTAATTCTAATAGGCCTGCATTTGCATGGTACTTGACCTTTTTCCCTTACTGCTTTTAATATTGTGTCTCTCCTTAGTGCATTTGTTGTTCTGATTATTATGTGTCGGAAGGAATTTCTTTTCTGGTCCAGTCTATTTGGGTTTCTGTAGGCTTCTTGAATGTTCATGGGCATCTCTTTCTTTAGGTACAGGAAGTTTTCTTCTATAATTTTTTGAAGATATTTGCTGGCCCTATAAGTTGATAATCTTCATTCTCATCTACTCCTATTATCCATAAGTTTGGTCTTCTCATTGTGTCCTGGATTTCCTGGATGTTTTGAGTTAGGATCTTTTTGCATTTTGCATTTTCTTTGATTGTGTTGTCCATGTTCCCTATGGAATCTTCTGTACCTGAGATTCTCTCTTCCATCTCTTGTATTCCATTGCTGATGCTTGCATCTATAGTTCCTGATTTCTTTCCTTGGGTTTTTTATCTCCAGAGTTGTCTCCCTTTGGGTTTTCTTTATTGTTTCTTCTTCCATTTTTAGATCCTGGATGATTTTGTTCAATTCCATCTCCTTTTGGTAGTGTTTGGTAGTGTTTTCCTGTAACTCTTATTTTTGTGTTTCAACTTTAAAGTCTTCTATCTGTTTACCT
>NC_034600.1:67336100-67354088 GCF_900095145.1 Mus pahari | reverse complement strand
TAAGATCCTGGGTATGTTACAGTGCACGGAAGTGGTGTCTCCTTTGAGGACCTTGGAGTTGTCTGGTCTGTTTGAAACCAAGGTAAACCTGAACTGATTAAAAGGAACCTGACTGCTTGGGCAGTCTGCTAGGAACTGTAGTGGTGTCCACTGAATCTGAGCCCTAGGTGACCCGGTGCTGGTGCAGACTGAAAGGGCTGGTTTGTGTATTTTAAATGCTCTGTTTTTAAATTTTCTATTTCGGACTCTGTTCTGAAATAATGAGGGCGTGTGGTAACCACCAATACTTCCTTAGAGAAGTTTTGAATGAAGTCCTTCTGACACTGGAGATATCTTTGAAGCACTTTTCTTACATGAGTGCTGCTCTGTGTCTGTGGGTCTTAATTTTACTATCATCAAAATGGAGATTGTGTTATGGCTACAATATTGGCCACATTTTAATTTGCTTACATTTTAACGGCTTTATCTCCAAGTAGACTTTTATTTTAAAGTATCCTTAGTTACAATATGAAAATGTGAACCAGGCTGTTCATTCTCTAACAGGCAAGATCCACCAGATACAGGATGTTAATTCTGAAATGAAATTCAGTGCTGACTAAAACTGACTCTCTAGAGATGTGGTTTCTTCTGTTGGTATTAAGAATATGAGACTCAGATGCCACAATTAGAATCAAGAGTTTCAAGCATGTACACTGAAAGCCAAATGTTGCATTAGTGGATCAGGAAACCGACTGAGCAAAACAAGGAATTTCAATAGCACCTTATCATAGCTGTTTAAAATATTTCCAGTCATCACCTTATAGTTATTGCTTTCATATTTTTTAGTCTAATTGGAATTCTGATTGCTTCAATATTCTTAAGACCTTGGTTGGAGATAAATTAATATTATAATTTAGTGTACATCATTAATGAATGTATTCAAAACAATTACTACCCTAATTAAGTCAGACATCGAGTACCTTATAAAGTGACACTTTATTAAATTTAATACATGACTGCACATACTGCTTTTAATTTTAAAATTGAGAAAGGTGACTATTGGCTACATGGCTGTCTACCTCCTCTATGATTCCATGATCATAATTTGTAAACTAAGTATAACAAAGTAAACAAGTAGCCATTGCATGGCTTTTATGGCTCTTCTGTGATTTCTAACTCTGATCATGAACATTCATTTGCTATTGCAAGAGCACATTATTCTAACCCTGGAAAACAGCCACGGCACATGAGGGTGAGCAGAGTACCTCACTTTCTTTGGCTCAACCCTGGGTATTATGCCTGGAATTCTCTTTGTTGAATATACCTGTGCTTTGCTTTGTCCACATTGGCTACTTTCTTTGTCTTACACAACTGAATATCAAATATAAGCCCATTCCTTGGATTTTACTTTAAAAATTATGTTCTTGCTTACTTCCTTGTGTGTGTGCATGTGTGTTGTATGTGTTTGTGAGTGTATGTTTTGTGTGTGTTTGTATTTGTATAAGAGTGTGACAACATGTGACATACAGAAGATGTTATGTACTTGGAGTCTCTTCCTTTTATATTCAATTGCTGAATATGAGAAGCTTCTCCAACAGGACTGATGGCAAAGTCTTGGATGAGACTTTTGTGGAGATTAATAACTATATATATATATATATATATATATATATATATATATATATATATCATCCAAAAGTAAGATTTGTGTCAATTTCCTCTGAGATAAATCTAGCCATTTTAGAGGAAAGCTCATTAGGACATGGGATGTTTTAAAGGAACGGGAAACATTCAATCCTACAAAAAGCTCATTAAGTTTAAGAAGTAAATAATCAACTAGGGCTAAGAAGCCTGGTGAGATGAACATATTCACTAGGCTCTTCTGTTCTTCAAACCTATGTCGTTAGTAGTGTCTGCTGAGAGATGCCCTTAGATAAGCTGAGCTGCTGGAAGTAACACTTCAACTGATTAAGTGGTAAACAGTTCATGCAGAACATCAAGGTTTCTAGCTTCTATGAACCATCATCCATTTTGCCATTGACTTTTGATGATTCAGGTGTATTTGAATGGTCACTACTCAGGTAACTGATCTTTAACTGACATTACTGAATGTAACCCAGTCTATAGCATCCCTGATTTGTTGGGTTGTTGGTTCATTATCAGGCATGAATAGATATTTGTTACTGTGTCCACAGGAATGGTGTCACATAAGTATTTACTGTTACTTCTAGAATTTTCCAGAAAATGAACTGAGAGAGAAACTAAAAATGAATATTTATTTCATATTTGAATACCATAAACTATACTGTTATGACATCTTCTAAAAAATTTATAAATTAAATAGGTTATATCTTATAGTCAATATAAAGTATATGTTCTTATAAAAGTATAAAACTTTACAAAGATTAACACAAATTTAAATAGATGTTAACACTATGATAATTTATTCAACAGTATAATATAACAGCGTATATATTTCAAATGAATATCAAAAATATTTTTCATGGAACACAGGACTTATATCTGAATTTTAACAATAGATGAACAAATTATTCAAAACAAGTTAAGGAGAAAAATTGAATATGCACTGTAAGAAATTATAGTTATTTTCAACATATTATCTTTAGGTACAAGAATGCAAAATAATACACAGTTGATTTTATCATGTATTCATGTCAAGTACTAATTAGCTTTTAATAAGACTTCAAAACAAGCAATTAAGTTAATACAACATATTTACTAAGATTGATCTTGTTGTGAGTTTATTTACAACACTGTCTGCTGTGAGGTTAGACACTTTCCTTTAAACCATGGCCATCATTGTAATTGTGACTTGTCTTTTGCCTAATTATATAATATTCCCCTGTCAGGGTAGGATTGCAAAGTAATGCCACACATGAACTTTTTCACTTGTTTCTTGATTGACTTAGTGGGAAATCTGATAGCTTTGCATATTCAAATATGACTTTTGTTTGATGTACTGGGCCGAGGAGAAATCCAAATTCTTTTTTCTCCTATTGTTAAACTTTCAACTTTTCCATATTGCTGTCTCTCTACTTCTCTACTAGGCCTTTTTATATCTTATTTAAGCTTGCCACAAATATTTGGTGAAGGTGGTGATGATGAATCTGAAATTTGACATTTCTGCTTTCTCCGCCTGTGTGGTAGGGATACAGATATCGCCCATCTTGCACACTTTATGTGGTGTTAAGAACCAGACTCAAATGTTTATTAACTGCTAAGGAAGTGCTAAAAATCTCCATGTTAGAAGAAAATATCATGTTCACCAATGTGGCCAGGATCACTTAAAGATTGGAATGCCAAAATATGTATTTGATTGTAACATCATAGTCTTGGAAGTCTAGCAATCCTAAAAGACACACAGAGAAGGATGCAATGGGGCTTCAGATCTGTACACCCAGGCTGACAGTGCTGAACTTGGAGTTGATACTTGAGACACTGAAAAACAGCATAAATTGTCTTCCCTCCCATTCCTTCCTTGCTCAGTTACTCACTCACTTCATCCCCTCTTCCATTCCACCTTTCCTCTTTCCTTCCTTTCTTTCTTCCTTTCTTCATTCTTCACTTATATACTGATAGTGAGTGTGGTGTATATGTGTATTATATGCACAGCTGTGTCCTGGTCATCATTGTTGACTGACTGTATTCTCTATGAGGCAGAGTCTCTCACCTAGGCTGGTGTAAATAACCACAATTATCCTACCATCCCCAGAATTTTTAGCATACAGGTTGTGTGGTTTGGATGTGGTATTATGCTATTGTCAAATTTATTCTACCAAAGTTTCTATAAATACTTATAATTTTTTATTTTGCATTTTAGTTGTCAAATATTAATTTGTAATCTAGAAACATGGGGATGCTGATGTCTGTTTGGGACAATTGACAGCAGAAATGCTGGGAAGCAGGAGAAATCCAGGAAGGTCTCAATGGTTGAACTCAAGAGGCAAGCTGACAACAAATTCAGCCAAGTAACATTTTTCCCCCCTGATAAGTGATTGTCTGGTACACTGGTCAACACAAGCAGATATATCTGGGCTTTGTATTCAAATGCTAACTTTTTCCACATACATCCTGACAGACATGCCTAGAATAACATTCAGCTGCAATCACCTGCCAATTATGAACTTGATTGCCTAATGCTAAAAACTTGGTATCATCCAAGCTATCTCTATAAGTTTCTGTCCAAAGAGAAACTACTTCTTCCTTCTTTAGCAAATAATTGTGTTTAGATATTGAAGGATTCACTTTTCAAGACCATGCTTTAAATTGGAAATACCTAATTGTCTTTATTCTCATTTCTTTAAGAAAACCAGTTGGTGGATGTCTTAGGGTTTTATTGCTGTGAACAGACACCATGACCAAGGCAAGTCTTATTAAAAACAACATTGAATTGGGGTTGGCTTATGGGTTCTGAGGTTCAGCCCATTATCAGCAAGGTGGGAGCATGGCAGTATCCAGGCATGCATGATGCAGACAAGGCTGAGAGTTGTACATCTTCATCCAAAAGCTGCTAGTGGAAGACTGACTTCCAGGCAACTAGGGTGAGGATCTTATGCCCACAACCACAGTGACACACCACTCCAACCAGGTCACACCTCCAAATGGTACCACTCCCTGGTCCAAGATTACACAAACCATCACAGTGGATTTTATCTTATCTTTTTCTTCCTTCCTTCCTTCCTTCCTTCCTTCCTTCCTTCCTTCCTTCCTTCCTTCCTTCCTTCCTTCCTTCCTACCTTTTTTTGAGAGAAACAGGAGAACTAAGAGATGATTGTGAGAATATTATAAATAGATATACTCTCCCATTAATACACCCATACAAAACAGAAGATCCTGTACAATAGAGTGCAATCATTTTTTGAACCAAGGGATCTTGGAAACACATATTAAATGGGTCCCAATTAAAGCTAGAGCAAAGCTGAGCAGACTCATTGTTTACTTTACATTAGAAATTAGAAAAGCATTCTCCTGGGAACAGGACGTTTTAAAGGAAGATTCTGGGCTTTGTGTTAATTAAAAATCAGAAGAAAAAAAGAAAGAAAGAAATCAGAGACTGACAAAATGAATAGCTGAAGCTTGTTAAACAGAGAGAAAGCACCAGGAAGCGCTCTGGGATTTGATAGCTGTGTGGAACCCCAAGCTAATAATGATCTATTGGAATAGTTTATCATTCTTTAACAAGAAGTCACTTAAATATTTATCACATACAGGATTATGTAACAAAATGATCTTCAAATTTTCACATTTCTGTTGTTATTTTATATTCTATTCATTTATTAAAAATGAGCTCATGATTTTTTCTAAGCATAAATGTCCACTAAGTATGCAAGGTCGTTGAAAAGCTAAAAACACATATATCTTGTAAAGTATACAATTGCCATTTTTCATTCTGAAATGATTTTCATAATTTACTATTTCATTGAGCTATAATTCTACTAGATAAATCATTAGTGATAATGGTTTAAAACATATTTCCAAACTTGACACCATTTCTTAAAATAAGAACAAATAATAAAAATAATGAAGATTAATATACAAATATAAACAATACCATACTGACAATATAATTATTAGCCAAATTTAAATTATGGTCTGTAATTTCTTTATGATGTGTATTGTCTTTGAAAGCAACTCTTCCATAAGGCACTACTATGAATATAAAATGAATTTTACTAACTTTTTTTTTTTTTTGGCTTTTCGAGACAGGGTTTCTCTTTATAGCCCTGGCTGTCCTGGAACTCACTTTGTAGACCAGGCTGGCCTCAAACTCAGAAATCTGCCTGTCTCTGCCTCCAGAGTGCTGGGATTAAAGGCGTGCATCACCATGCCCGGCGAATCTTACTAACTTATTTTTAAAATACAAGAAAAATTTCTTATATCATCTTAGTTCCCACTAAAATCTCTGGATACAATTACCAAGCCTCATAGACAAGTTATGAATTATTTACTTTATGAAAGCTTAACATATATTTAAAATATTTGTGTGTATTTTATTTTTCTCTCAGTCTCAATTTTCTTTACAAAATAACTATTTTAAAGAAAATAGTTGCTTTGATATTATCTCTTTGAATTTAAAAATACTTGTAGCTGTGCATATTTATTCTGTGGCACACAGTGCTTTGGAATATGAACATAGCAAAACGGTCAAGTGAATCTAACACATGTATAGTATCACAGCATGGATTTTTAATGAGAAAACATGAAATATACTCTTATGGTACCTTTCAAATATAATACATTTTTTTCATGATTGTTATCATTAATGATATTTAATAGTACATAATAATTTTCCTGTCTGGGAACAGATCATATAAATATATTTTTCCTCCATAAATGATATGTTGTTTGCTTTAATGATCATTTTCGTAGCACTTCTGTACCTTAGATGTTTGCAATAACAGATATCTTTCCTATTTATTTTCTTAACACCCACATATATTGTTATGTGCATAAATTAGTTTATGTACAAATATTTCAAGGTGTGAAATGCTATGATTCTTTTCTATGCCTTTTCAGTTGCTGAATAATGACTATCATTTTTTAACAATTTTATTTTTAATGTAAGGTTCTATTTATTCTGTGTCTTAACTATCATGACTAATGCTTCAATGCACACAACAGTATATTTAAAAAGTTATTTTTTTTTATTTTATTTCTTGTGGACATACACTAAGTAAAGAAACTCCTGGGTTATATGGTTGTTATGTATTTATATTTAATTTCAAGACAATCTATAATATTTACTACACTGGATTTATGGATTTACATTTTCATCTATATTGTGCATGTCTTCCTTTGTTTCCTGTAAGGGAATTTAAATTCAGCAACATGGCAAGGGATCACAAATATGGTCCAACTGAAATGTACAATATTTTAGGCTTACAAGTTTTAAACCATACTTTAATAAGTGTTCTTAAATGCTTTAATCTCCCTTCTAGCTCAGAGGTAGTGGAAAGGAGAGGTTAAAAGGGCAAATGTGAAAGTGGAACTGTTTAGAAATAGTTCCTTGAAGGAAGTCCAATCTGCCTTGATAGGATAGCAGTAGTTCAGTTCATACAAATCAGCAGCAGTTCCTCATTCCATTTACCAACACCATCCACAAATCAGCAACAGCAGTTTGATCCAGAAGAAACGTCAAGGCTCTACCAATAGGCCTGAGTCCATAGAAGCATCAAAAAGCTGTCACATCTTTGGTTCATTTGTCTCTAGGAAGTTATGACAAAGGATGATCAGCAAAGAAGACAAGGCGAGTCGATACCACCAAGCCCTGTCCACTCTCTGTTGGGTTAAATTTCCAAACATCACATGTTCTCTCAAACATTTGCTCTAACAAAATATCACATGCCTCTTTTCAAGCTGCTGCCAGAAAAATACCAATTATTTGTTCTAATAAAATCATCCTCCCATGTCTCTGCTTCAACAAAAAATCCTCTCATATGACAATTTCTAGAAAAACATGACACAAACAAGTATCCAAAGAAACCAGAAATTTCCACTTCTCACTTGTAATCCCTCTGGCTGAAATACAGTCACAACCTTAGGACATACCTTTGATCCCTCTGGAAAAACTATAGACATACATTTAGTACATACTATTGATCCCAGTCAATGACCACTTATTTGGGGGCAGATAATATGATGAATCAAAAAAATATTTGCCAGAATGTCTTAGAGATGGGATTAGCCCTAATTCTCAAGAACAGACAGGAAAGAGAGGCTAAAGAACAGTAAGGTAGAGAAAATTCAACTCAGTTGACTTCAGTTCAATCCATTTTGATCAATTCAGCTGGGAGCAGCTTAGTTTGTGGAATTCAGAGACAGTATTTCCAAGTAGAGTAATCTAGTCAGAAGCTGAGAAAAGCCAATTTGAATCAGTCTCCTTGGAGAGGAGTTGGAGCTAGAAGAGCTCCATTGAACCAGCCACCCTAGCCAGTTTAGAAAGAGCTAGAATGGGTGAGGTTATTCAGTAATAAGTCTCTGAGGCTGAAACATTGTTGTCCTAGGTTAGTAGACAGAGGCTGGTAGGTGAAGCACTCAAGGTTTTGGCTTGTAAAGATTAGAATGTTTGAAGGGTAGAAATTTTCAGGCCAGGCCTCCTGACAGAAATGCTCTAGGCTAAGCTGAAGCCATGTTGTCTTACAGCTTGGGTATGGCTCTCATATTCGTTCATCTGAGGAAAGAAAATAGCATTTACATTTAGCGTTTCTACATTTTGATACTTCACCTTTCATCTTTTTATTAGTGTCACTACTTCTATTATTCTATGTCAATACTAGCACAGCACAATGGTTTTCATTTACGTGTATATGATGATTATTAATACTAAAGTGTTGGCAAATGACAAAAATGACTATTGCCTCTCTCCTTTAATGATATATATCATAGTATTCATTCATAGTAGAGAAAGCTATCAAGGTTACATGTAAATAATTATTTATTGTTATCATCCTTGTTTTCTAATACCTGAGGTCCATAGACAATAAAGTGGAGAATCATGATTCTTATATTTCAGCGATAGACTATTATAAACATAAGGAAATAAGGAAATGTAATCACAGTGAAAGCCATTTCACCTGGTCCAAATCTAGAACGACTGTATATCACCTGCCCTCCACCAAAAGCGTTTGTAGCCTCTCTATCACTGTTGTCAGGGCTTTCTTTGGTTTATATTGCTTTTTTGATTCAGAAAACAAAATACCAATGTTCATAAAGAAAAAATAAGCTCTTAAAAGAATAACTTCCTCAAGTTTTATTTGACTTTTATAACTACAATTATTAGACTTTTTTAAGCTTAGTCTTTTTTATTGAATATTTTTAAATTTACATTTCAAATGTTATTCCTTTTCCTGATTCCCCTGCCCAGAAACTCCCTATTCCATTCCCCCTCCTCCTGCTTCTATGAGGATTTGTCCATACGTACCTGTGCACTCCCACCTCACATTCCCCTACATTGGGAAATTGAACCTTCATGGGACCAAGGGCTTCTTCTCCCATTGATGCCCAACAAGACCATCCTTTGCTACATATATGGCTGGAGTCATAGGCCCCTCCATGTGTTCTCCTTGGTTGGTGGTTTAAACCCTAGGAGCTCTTGGGGGCAGGGTCTGGTTGGTTGATATTGTTGTTCATCCTATGGGGTTGCAAACCACTTAAGCTTCTTCAGTCATTTCTCTAACTCTTCCATTGGAGACCCTGTGATCAGTTCAATGGTTGGCTATGAGTACCTTCCTCTGTATATCTCAGGCTCCTGTTAGAATGCACTTCTTGGCATCCACAATAGTGTCTGCGTTCGGTTACTGTATATTGGGATAGATCCCCAGGTGGGGCAGTCTCTGGATGGCATTTCCTTCTTGTAGAAGTACTGAAAAAAATCTATGTAAATATGGTTTTCAGAATAATTCCTTTTGTACTTACTATATGGCAATAAATGTATTTCATGTTAATTGGTTATTTAAGATTGAAAGTGATTTTATTAATTCTTTTGCTCTTTAACTCTCCTGAAAAGCTCAAAGTTGTTAACAGATTGTGTCAGGCCCACCAGCAGTTTCTGTCATTTCTATGTTTCTTGCTCTACACTTCCTGTTTTCTCAGGTAGTATTTTCCCTTCTTGGTTCTCTGATGGAGATGAAGACGAGATAGTTATAGTCTCTCATTAAACTGAGTTGGTTTAGGTTTTAAGAAAAAATTTTAAGGTCTAAGATGTTTTTATGCTGGTAAATGCAAGTTATGCTAGAAAATGATTTAGGTACAGAAATTTGAACTCATCAGGATAGAATAGATATTAGATAACTGTATTTTAAGAAGTGAAAATAAGGGGCTGGTGAGATGGCTCAGTGGGTAAGAGCACCCGACTGCTCTTCCAAAGGTCTGGAGTTCAAATCCCAGCAACCGCATGGTGGCTCATAACCATCCGTAACAAGATCTGACGCCCTCTTCTGGAGTGTCTGAAGACAGCTACAGTTTACTTACATATAATAAATAAATAAATTAAAAAAAAAAAAGAAGTGAAAATAAACAGCTTGATAAAATTGCACATTCTGGTAACCTGTGAACTCTGTAGGATGAAGCAAGGTATTTACTTACTTGAGTCCATCCCAGGCTATATAATGAGTTGCTGATTCAAAGCATATAAGATACTGAAAGAAATTAACAATTATAAGTAATATAAAAATTTTAAAATATAACACAATAATGATAAATATACATAAATACCTAAATTTAAATGGAAGCTACCTTAATAATTCCCACTTTCTGTTTTGTTTGCTTGTTTGTTTGTTTGTTTGTTTGGGTTTTTTTTTCGAGACAGGGTTTCTCTGTGTAGCCTCAAACTCAGAAATCCACCTGCCTCTGACTCCCATGTGCTGGGATTAAAGGTGTGCACCACCACACCCAGCAATTCCTACTTTCATTGGCTTAGTAAAGTTAATAATAACATAGTCAAAGTCAATACAATATATTAATCATTGATTCAATGTGTTCATCATTCATCTTAGTATAGAGGCCAAAGCAAATCTCATATATTTTACTTTAGTTTGCACCTCACTCTTTATCTCTCTGGCTATATTTAGGCTATAATTAATATTTTAGATTAAAACACATAGAAAAGGAATGCTAAAATAACTTGACTCTTATCACTCCTTTTTTAACATAAAATATCACTTCAGTTTTGAAAAATAATACTGACTTGTTGTTAGATAAGATATTCTGTGATGCAACTGCTACTAATTTTAGTAAACAAGACCTCAGTATTTTACTCATTCTATTGGGTTTCTCTGCAGTTGTAAGAGGCAGATAAGCCTTGGCTGAAAAACACAACAAAACAAAACAAACACACACAAAAAACCAAGAAATCTGATATATTTGTCCACATAAATCCATTGCTTTATGTTTGAGAGCTACTCTAACATGATTTCAGAAAAAAAAATAGAATGTAAAGAGAGACTGGGAAAAGCATATTTGTACCCTCTGACCCTGACAGTGACTATGCTCAATCAACGCTGTGTTAAATCTCAAATTTTCAATACTTTATCCATTTATGTTCTCTATAGAACCCGTAGAAGGTAATCGGGCTAGTCCTAATTTAAAAATCGTTGAACATAATACGTTCTATCTTTAGAACTCCATAGTTTCATCCTCTTCACTCGTAAAGTTTTAAATTCTTTGACCCAAGAAGGTACTCTGTAGGCTATGGAAAGAGAAACCTGTTCTACCTTAACGTACGATCTGTTCTAGCTGCAAGATGTGTGGACAATAGGGGTGCAGAATTGTGGGAGTTGCTGAGCAATGATTGATTCAAATTGAACCCCACAGCAATGGAGGGAGGACATGCACACCACTGCCTGGATGGCCATTTGCCAGTGACTGGAAAGTTCAGAGACCTAGGGTAGAATTAAATGAAAGAGAGAGAGAGAGAGAGAGAGAGAGAGAGAGAGAGAGAGAGAGAAAGAAGAAGAAGAAGAAGAAGAAGAAGAAGAAGAAGAAGAAGGAGGAGGAGGAGGAGGAGGAGGAGGAGGAGGAGGAGGAGGAGGAGGAGGAGGAGGAGGAAGAGGAAGAGGAGGAGGAGGGAGAGGAGGTGGAGGGGAAAGGGAGGGGAGGGAGAGCAGGAGAGGGGAGGAGAGGAGAGAAGAGAAAAGAAAAGGCAATAAAACAATTTCAAATGATATTTAATGGTATTCTGCTGTATTCATAGACTCATAGATCAGGACTTGTCCAGTTATCATCAGAGAGGCTTAACTCTAGCAGCAGACTGGAATAGGCACAGAGATTCCCAGCCAGACATTGTGTTGAGAGATTCTAAATTGGAGATTTCCATTGGTCCTTGGATATCAGGGAATTCCAGAAAAGAGGAGCTGGCAGGAAGATTGTAGCAGTCAAAAGGGATTGAGAACTCCAGCAGAACATGACCCACCAGATGAACTAAGCAGCATTCACAGGGGCTCATAGAGATTGAGACAGCAAGCATGGACTTGCATGGGTCTACACCAGGTCCTTTGCTAGTGTCATAGCTGATTGGTGGCTTGTTGGGATTCCTGAGAGTAGGAGTAGGGGTGCCTCTGACTCTTTTGTCTTCTTTTGGGTCCCCTTTCCTTCTATTGTGATGACTTATTGAGGGCCTTTTCCTTGTCTTATTGTGTCTTGTTCTGTGGTCTTGCCTCTTCCGTTCCTGCTCTTCCCTGAAGAGAAAAACAGAGGGAGAAGGAGTAGCTCTGGAAGAGAGCAGGAGATATGAGGACCTGGGATATGTAGCAGAAGAGGAAACTGTGATGAGGATGTATAGGAGAAAAATCTGCTTTAAATAGACATAATAAAGAAGTATAATAAAAATAAATTGGAAAATTATAAAGTTTTATTTTAAAATGCTAAACATCACTTATGCTATTTTATATACACATATACATATATACACATATATGTACATATATACACACATATAAACACTCATGTATGTATATAAAATGCAGTATTCAAACTGAACTAAGTTCATACTTTGAATCTATTAAAAGTTTTAGGTACCTATATTTTCACAACCCATTTATGGATGTTTATATGATATTTATTGATATGATGAGTAAACATTACAAAAGTTAACTGCCTATATTTAATTTTAATTGTAACAAATCAATAGTGTAGTAGATTGAAGTTTGTTTTATGTTATAAAGTCTTCTCAAATAATTTCCACATTTCATCCTGGCCACTCTGCGAGCACCGTTGTCTTCGCTGCCCTTGAGAAATATATTGTACTTCTAATAATAATTTCAATGCAGCAATTACAACAGAAATGTAATATAAATGATTATTTTTTAGAATCATTCAATAATTGCTTAGTATTTTAATTTGTTTATTTCATGGTCTTTAACTCTCATCTGGGTTACACACAATTCATGTAACCTACATCATAGGTTTGCAATCACTAGATAGCATAGTATGAAGAGCTTATACAAATCCATACTGTGATCAATATAAACGTGAAGATCTAACTTTATTCAAAGCCAATGAAATAGTTGATATTACAAAGATGTTTTGACTATTAAAAATAGTTTAAAAACAATAGTATGTTCATCAATGTTTAATTTTTTTCCATTTCAATTGTGACACTGCGAATAAAATAACCACATAAAATTACTTTAACTTAGCTTATATGGGAAGAAAAAGAATTATTGATACTACCAGAACATGTAGGTATTTATAATGATATGAAAAATCGCAGTAAATAAAAAAAATTGAATTTCAACCAGAAAGTCACAAGTTTTTAGTTTTTAACCATAAATAAATTTTGTATAAATTTCTGTTTTAACAAAAGTAATTTTGATAGCACATATTCAACTCAAAGAGAATCAAATAGCTGAGGTTTTGCATCCACTCAGTACAGAAAGCAAGCTAAGGCTTTCTTAAAAATTAAATCTAAAGGTAATTTATTTTAGACACTCAAAAGAAAGAGTTTACAATATCAAAATAAATTTAAAAGTGTTGTTCATCCTAAATGATGTTTTAATTTATCCAGTTGATGATATAGAAACCTGGTTAACAACAGTAAATACATTATAAGGGTAACTCGAACAGCTAATAAAATTTAGTAATCAGCCTTAAGTCTATCTACCATATAAGTAAATGCAGAATAAGGCACATGGGTAAATAAAATCCAGTAAATTATTGAGATAAGACTATCTACCATGTAACAGTAGAGATTGCCAAATATGATAAAACATATTCTAGAGAGAGGAAAATTAAAAAGGCAAGAAGATATATTACATAAACTTCCACTTGAAAAATTTTATATCACAATCCATTAGTTTTTTTATTCTACATAATTATCTAAGTGAAGATGCTGACATTAAGTTGTCTTGCATTTTAAAATGGACTAATTTCTACATATGCATATCTTATTAACAATATAGCTTTTCTAACATACTTCTTTATTCTATGGCTCTTGACATATTTTAAGTTTTGATAATGAAAGAATATTGAACAAAAAGGAGAGTGTGGATAATCATGTGGATATTTTTGTAACAAATGCTTGAATTAGTAACAAATGTATTAACCCAGCTTAGGTTTAAAGAGTAACACATGGAAGTTGGGAATCCTGCAAAATCAGAGGGCCTAATATTATCAAACAATTCTATTACTTTCTTAATATTTCATTGCATGTTAAAATCATGATTATTCCTCATAGTACATATTTTTCAACTTAATGAATATTATATAAAAGAAGTAAAAATCAATGTATCTATACCAGTATAAATGATATTATTAAGGAAACAGTAAGTAGCTACAATTATATCAGTTAAGCACAATAATTCTAATAATTCTGTTCTCAATATATTAGAATAACAGAGAAAAAGAAGGAAACAAAGAAAAATATTAGTGAAGATTATAGGACCACATTTACCACATAAAAATGGAATTTAAAGCAAAATATCAGGATTCTGAAATAATTATAATTTATTTTTTTATTAAACAAAATACTTTCAGTAATCATATGTTACTGATTACTCCAGTATCTCAGGATACACTCCAGGTTCCAAGGTAAAACAAGAAAGAATAGTGATTCAAATTTGATCCGGTGATAGTCTTACATATGATTATACAGGAGACTCATGTATAGAATATTTACTTGTTCATGGGCCTCATTTCTTCCCATGGGCCTCCATAATTGGCCCTTCTCTGTGCATCATCTGCCTTGTATGCTCTCCGTAGCATCATTATCAGAGAACCAGCAGGACATAGTATGGTGAATATGCTAAATGACCGAGGAAGCACTTATAATCAGTCACTGCATTCTTCGGTGTAACTTTAAAATCTAAGAGAATGCCACAGGAAAAGTTTTACTCTGAGACCTCCTAGTGATCAGAATTTAAGGTGTAAGGACATGTCCCAATTAGTAGTATCACATGGAATTACAGGCAATACTTTTCGAGCAAGCAAAGTCATAGAATAGTTGGAGATTTGGATGGACTTTCAGCGTCACTGCCTCAGTGACTATTGAGGAGCAATGGAGGGGTGGAGAGAGTGTACTGACACTTTTGCCAAGGTTGAAGAAGAGTGTCTGCACTGCCAGTGAGATGGGTGTTCAGGGGTGGAGTTAGCATCCTGATGCAGAATACCAGACACCTTGAAGGCAGCAGGTGCATTGAGGTCATGATTTCAATGGTCAATTACCAACGCCAAAAGAAAACTTACCTAATTATTTTATTTTATTTTAATTTTATTTCATTTACATTTCAAATGGTACACCCTTTTGAGGTTTCCCCTCTGCAAATCCCCTATCCCATCCACCCTTATACTATTTCTATGAGGATGCTCCCCCACCCACCTACCAACTCCCAACTTACCGCCCTAGCATTCTCCTGCACTGCGGCATCAAACCTTCACAGGACCAAGGACCTCCCCTTCCACTGATGCCAGATAAGGCCCCTTAAGCTCCTTCAGTTCTTCCCCTAACTCCTCTGTTCGAATCCCTGTGCTCAGTCCAATGGTTGGCTGCAAGCATTCACATCTGTAATGGTCAGGATCTGACAGAGCCTCTCAGGAGACAGCTGTATCATGCTCCTGTCAGCTAGCAGTTCTTGGCATCATACCCAATTTTAAATCAACAACTTCTAGTATATTACTTACAAAAATTAGGTCAGGAGTTGGGCAGCATAAAACGGAAACTAATGCACTCAGTGGGAATCATTCCCATGGTTGCACTGCATGATAAATAAGCAGGCTTGCTGTTTGTTAGTTAATGGTTCCCAGGGGCGATTGTATTAGCTCTGTCAGGGGTATAGTCATCGATTACTTGCTCTGAAACTTGGAATTAACTCTGATTAACTCGGTGGATCACCCACAAGAATGATATGAGAGGAAGAAGCAGAATTATTGGTAAGAAAGGTTTAAGTGGGAGAAACAGGGGGAATGAGAGAGGAAATGGGAGGGTGAAACAAAAGTAAGAGAATTATATACATGTATGAAAATTTCAAAGGATAAATAGAACATATTGAAGTCATTTCCTAAAATTCCATAGGTTGTCTAAAGGCAAACCACATTTAGATTCCTGAAGTTAAAAGAAACAAACAGTAAACAAAAATTTCTAACTGATAGGAACACTCACAAACAAACAAACAAAATTCCTAGAGAAACATAAAACCTACTGGAAGTTGATGGCATACAGTCATAGAATAAATCCATTTACCTTTAATGTAGGTAGATACTTCTGTCATTTCCATCTCTTGCATGAAAATCTTGATCCTTTTATCACTAAGCTGAAATCCTATTTTCCATTTTTCTCCTTTTGCAGACCTTTACCCAAACCAGTAATAGCCTTGTATACACAATCTCATTTTCTCTCTGATTTTCCATTTGATTTACCCCACTGACATTTTCATTCATACAATTTCAGCCTGTGTTCTTCTCAAGGCTGAGAGTGGCTTTTATCTTCTCAGAGGAAACGGTCACTTTCAGCCCTCATCTGCCTTGATCATGACCCTTCTTGACCTCTTAAAGCTCATTGGTGTTGTCCTTTCCCAAGTCCTACTTCATAGAATCCATTATCACAACATTTTTATCACCCCAAATTCCAGTTTGTAGAAAACTCAATAAAACCTACAAACACGGCTTTCATATTTGTCCTTCTTCTTTTCACTTCCTTTGAATCTCTATCAAATGTCAGCTAATTCTCTTGTTTATTTTCATCATTTACAGATTAACATCCCAGAAAACCATATTTTTTGTGACCAATACACCCAAAAATATAAATGATTGTATCTAATGATTATTTTAAATATAACTGACTTTAGCTAACCACATAATTTCCATCTTTCTGTATAAACAGATAACAGAACAGCTATTTGGGGAGGGCAGGGGAAAATGTTTTCTGTAATCTGATTTCTTTCTTTCTTTCTCCCAACTTCATAGTGAATTTGGCAAAGTCAGTTGCTGACATCTGGTCTAAACACTTTCAAAGACATTCTGACCACTCCTAACAGCTCCCAGCCGTAACCCTCTTAACTAAATTATGAAAACAGTTTACTATGTTATGCAGTTGTACAAAAAAAAAAGTTTCTGTATTTTTTATTTTCTGCACAGAATTTAAAATGGCTTGTGAAGACTGCTGCAGAAGCTCATTTTTATACTTGGTAAACAATAAATGACACACTTCTCACCGGAATGAGCATACACATCATTATATGTTGAATGGTTGAAGTAACCTTCTCCTTTCATTTTTATCCTCATATTAATGTCATTGTAAGTGTTTTTGACTCAAAATCCAACTGTCCATTAAAACACTTCTTGCATGGTCCTGGGATATTCCAAACATATAGATGTGTCCAGACAGTGCATTTGCACCAACATTCTGCATTTGTTTCTACAGTTTTTCAAGTTATCATATTTTTTTTTCAAAAGGGCAAGTAGAATTAGAGTTACTACATAAGACAGTTTCTCATAACAGACTTAATGCAAATGATATTCCCATGTATTCTGTGGCCCACTCCCAAGTCCCTTCTCTATATCTGACAAATATATGTGTTTTCATTCATATCTGTTTAAGAAACATAAAGTAGGAAATATAAAATTTACATGAGAGAAGACTATAAAGTTTAGCACATGTGATTGACAAAGGTAAATTATTTTTTTTTTAATTTAAACATTATATATTTCTTGCAGCTGATGGAATGGGAACTATCTCTCAAAGACTTATGGATTGGAATCTTGACTCTGTATTCAATGGTACTATTTCTATAGATTGTGAGGCATGGCAGTCTTGCTGGAGGAAGTTTGACATGGTGAGAGGTTGTTTACTTTTGAAATGCCTAATCTACTTACAGTTATGTTAGTGCTGCATGTTCTCAGTTGAAGATGAGGGAGGGAGGAAGAAAGGAAGGAAGGAAGGGAGGGAGGGAGGAAGGGAGGGAGGGAGAGAGAGAGGCAAATAGAGACATGAGATCAGGGAAGAAAGAGAATTAATGGGGGGGTATGTAAAGGAGAAAAGTGGGAGGGGCCAGGCAATGA
>NC_034600.1:67332791-67334775 GCF_900095145.1 Mus pahari | reverse complement strand
TGTGTGTGTGTGTGTGTGTGTGTATGTATGTGTGTATGTGTATGTTTATGTATTTTATATGCATACATGAGATTCATTTATGTATATAATGCATATATTTGGATAACATTCAATACATACAGTGACGATAAAATGGCACACATCCTACTATTTATACATAGTTTACTAATATTTGTTAGTTTACTCTCATTTTACAGACTGGCAGCTATTTCAATGAAGCTTACTTTTAGTTTTTCAGTTATTTGTAATTTATGTAGTAACTTCATCAATGTTATTCCCTTGTTTGCCTATACACTCCTATTCTTTGAGGACTAGAAAACTGATTAGCATTGGAATCAAGGCACCAGAGTTTGCTAATTGATATGATCAGAAGTGAGCAGTGATTCTAATTCTGGAATAACAGGATTTCTAAGAAGACAATTTGTAGAATAGGTTTTGGGTTTATACTTTTCTTTTCTTTTTCTCTTTTTGTTTTGCATGTTTTATAGGCAGAACTGTAGGTGCCAATGTGTATAGTGAAAAAGTAACTTTGGGTAGGATAAATTTCCCCCAATAACAAGAAGATTAAATATAAGACAATGATCTAATATTGTGAAGTTACTATCCTTTAATAGAAGTCAATGATATTTATTGATATTTTACAACTTTACCCAAGATAAGAGGAATAGACATCAATTCACTCAAGCTAGAGTATGGATGGCAAACCTTGAGACAATTCCATCAAGTCTCATTGGTGAGTCATTCAGTTTATTAGATTAACTTATTGGAACACGGTAAACATAAAAGACAACGGCAGCATTCACAATATCCAGACTAGATGGTGTATACTCAAGAAAGCTGTATGTGTTCAACTTCCTGCTCAACTCTCAAGGAGCTTAACTAAAGAAGCCACTTCTGTCTCAGCTATGGTTCACTGCAGACAGGTTCTCAAAAGGAGCATGGTGATTATGACACACTCAGAGAGCTTCCTTGGCCTGTCACACTTCTGAATTTCTAGAGTGATGTGAGCTACCTTCTTCCCTCTAGGAGAGAATGTTTAAATTTGGAGTAAAATTATTATTGCTAGCGATATATTTGAAAAGGCACAGCTCTACCAGAAAAATACATGCAATTTAGCTAGTTCATGATTTGAACAAATCAATAATGAAATCTGCAAGAACTTTTCAAACTTACACCAGATGATTAAAATATATAAGTGTGGGTCAAGGCAAAACACAGGATTGCCATTATAGCCAGGCAATTTATTTTGGAATGTTGAGCATCAGATACCAAGATTGACCTCTTTCTTTGCAATATCCCCAAACAATGAATGTATTCTAGTTTTGATATTTTTGTAGTATTGTGTTAGTTTTCAGAATTCTTCATCATTTCCCTTTTATCATTTTCTACCATGGCTATGAATAACTGGCCATCTGATGAAGGGAATTTTTAAAGGTTACAGAACCTTTGGTGCAGAAAAGCCCACAATTTAGTAGATATAGACAAATTTTCTCATGCAGAGCTATAATTTCAATAGGCATATTCCTCCCAAAGACTTGTCTTTGTCCATGCTTTTATGTTCTCTTCCTTTATTAACAAAAGAAATTGTTCTTGTGGTTACCCTTTCTCCCCTCTGAATTTTATTTTTTTCCAATGTGTTACATCATTATATCAACACTCAGAGATGTCCAGAGTCTGTCACATTCAATAATAATAAAAAGAAAAAAATAATTAAATTGGTCCTTGCATTAAAACTGGGGCAGAGAACACTATGCCATTTACACTCTATCGGGTATCCTTTCTTTAGCCAATCAATATATTTCCCTCTCCCACCCATTAAGTCCAATTGGACTATTATAACTACATATGTGTGATATGTGTACATATATATATATATATATATATATATATATATATATATGTACACACACACATATCACACTTTCCAGCTCTTATGTGTAACACAGAATTCTCCCTCAATAACTTACTGTGATTATGACTCATT
>NC_034600.1:67327899-67332629 GCF_900095145.1 Mus pahari | reverse complement strand
CCAAATATTGTGTGTGTGTGTGTGTGTGTGTGTGTGTGAGAGAGAGAGAGAGAGAGAGAGAGAGAGTGAGAGTGTGTGTGTGTGTGTGTGTGTGTGTGTGTGTGTGTATACAGTGTGTGCATGTGTGTGCACAGGCAGAGGAACTTGTGCCTCTCCAAGTAGATTCTGGAGTACAAACGCAGATCATCTGTAAGATCTGCACATGCCCTTTAGTTCTGAGACATCTATTTAGCTCCTGTTTGGTCCCTTTTGATCTCTCATTTACATACACACACAGCCAAACAATCAATGTCTTCCTGGATTTATGTTGTAGAGCACATCTCTCCTTTCACTTGCCCCACACACCGAAGGCTGTGGTTAGAAGTCTGGCTCTCAGATTTCTAACCACAGCACTTTCCAGAGAAGGATGCCCGGAAGCCTTCAGGACTTCCCCATTGAGGGGCTATAGGATGGCAACCAGTCAAGGAGAGGGTTGTGGGCTTGATTCCCAGATGCTTTTCAAAGAAAGTAAGACTGCTCTTGATCCTCCAGAACACACTTCTTTCCTGCTTTCGACTGCGTTCTTCTAGTCACCCCAAACGAAAGCTCCCACTTCTTCTTATTTTGTACTTACACCTGAGAATTCTGCAGAAAGCACTGTGCAAAGGTTGACTTCATGAATGAAAATGAAAAGCAATCTACACAAGAGATCCTCCTGTTCTGTTGTTTCCTTGTCTGAGAGCACATGCATCACAGGAAGCTACTCTACTTCCGTAAAATGAGGAAATAAGAACAAACTGTTGTACACAAGAGAGAAGGTCAGAAGAATCAGGAAAATAGATGAGTGTTTGAGAACATCATTAGCTGCCGAGTTAAACAATCCTGGAGGTGTCTGACCCTTTTGGTCTTTGCAATATGAGATAATACGTATTTGCCCTCATCTTGAGATTTTTCTGTTTATTTTCCTTTACCCATATAAACAACATAATATCTAGAGAAGTTATGCACCTATCATTCTGATGAGATAATTAAGTTAATTAATAAACATGACAGAGTATAGAGTCAGGATTATGAAGCACTCTATGACAATTACCACTGTGAAATTTCTGCTTCTCCGTTGTTCTATTATTAGTATCAAAACGCTATTACTATCAACTTCTCAACTATGGTTATTCCTTGGGGTCTACAATCTACATGAATCTGTTTTCCTTGAGAGAAGTGCAATGTATTTTTATGAAACAAGACAAGAACCAACATTAAGCAATTAAATATAATATAAACGTATCTTAATCTCTATGGAAAAAAACATTATTCTCCAGAATTTTGCAATATATGGAATATATATTTGCAATATATGGAATATATGCTATTATTCCCATGATTATTATTTATCATTTTAATACCTTTATGGACAAGATATAGCCATTATTTGGACGTATGCATTTTCCTCATTGCTGATATATAATGTGACAAAACCTAAGCAATATTTGTGGCAAAGGATCTTGATGGTTTAAAATATGTTTTCTAAGAATTTAATCATTGTTTCTTGTTTGCAATTTTATTCATTTGTATGACCTTCAGTCACTTTCAGACTCTACTTGTCTCTCTCATCCCTCTGCCTCTTCTTGGCACCCTTCCTCAGAGTGTGAAACCAATTAGAGAACGTGCTCCGTACTTTCATCCACTCTGGTTGTACTCTTCCCTCTGGGGACAGTCTTTCAATAAACAAAATTTCTTCAACTTTCATATAGTAAAAAAATAGGTTTTTCTTATTGTCTAGTATTTTGCTGTCATATCAAATTAATTGCTGACAAATCAAATGTTGTGTAAATGTTGTTGCATAATTTCTCAGGAATGTTTTCTAGATTTAACCATGCATACTTTTAAGGCATTTTAACTGAAGTTGCTTACTATTGTTAAACAAGAATCCAAATTGGTTATCTAAAAATATACCCTATGTGTACAGATTCATGTAAATTCTTTGGGCTTGTGACTTTGGTCTCCAAACTAAAACTATATTAATCATACTTCTACTTATGTTCATATTCGTATCTGAAAAAAGCAGTCCTCATGAAAAAGAAAAGCAAGGGGGCGGTCTTCAGTTTTCTTCTGAGTGTTCCCTTGCTCACATCCATCTCATGAAGCAACTTTATTCATTTAAAATGAGAAAATAAAAGTTAGTTGTTCTACATAGGAGGGATCCTAAATGTACTGGTTAGTTTTGTGTCAACTTGACATAGCTGGAGTTATCACAGAAAAAGGAGCTTCAGTTGGGGAAATGCCTCCACGAGATCCAGCTGCAAGGCATTTTCTCAATTAGTGATAAAGGGGGAAGGGCCCCTTGTGGGTGGTGCCATCTCTGGGCTGATAGTCTTGGATTCTATAAGAGAGCAGGCTCCATTCTCTGCTGGTACTGAAATCAACAATTGAATCCTCTATACACACCCTTCACACAATACACAGAAAGGCTACCCCAACAATCTTCAGTTCTCTAGCTACCATTCATTTTCCATCTTTGTATATGTACTAACATCACGATGAATGTATTTCTCTTGAAGTATTCAAGTGAATCCCAAGTTTCTACCAACAGTAAGCTAAGGATGTCGTTAAATGGCTCAGAAAACCACCTCCTGTGCTTCGACACATCTACTTACAGGCTCTGCTATGTATTGGAAATATCTTGAGTTATGGCTTTTTTGTTGTATTATGAAAATAAATCTTTAGCCTTTATCATATTTCAACACAAAACTTGGGTAGTCTAAATCTGTGTGTCTGAGCCATGTGATTGCTCATATTTTACTCCAAAAACCTTTGAGTTGGGAGTTGTGTTGGTAGCCTTAAATGTCTTTGTTTATAGTGTAGAGGATAGGATAGATAATTTTTTTGGGGGGAGGGGGTCCAAGACAGGGTTTCTCTGTATAGCCTTAGCTGTCCTGGAGCTCACTTGTGGACCAGGCTGGCCTTGAACTCAGAAATCCGACTGTCTCTGTCTCCCAAGTGCTGGGATTAAAGGAGTGCGCCACCACGACCGGCTTCAAAAATTTAAGATATAGAAATACCCATCATTTTGAAGTCAAGCAGTCCTCTGAGGGGAGAGTGAGGATGATTATAGGAAAGACAGAATAGAAGACTTGGAGGCAAAGGTGAGAATTCGGGATGGCTGTCCAATCAGTACTGCTACAGCCCTGAGTTTAATTCTCTTAGGCTTTCTATACTTTAGAGCATTGTGGGAAACAAAGTCACAAGCCAGCAGAGATGATGGCTCACATACATTTGATATCTCTACTCATCCAGAGGCCTCCCTACTCCTCCCTGATACTTCCTCCAAAAATAACAAAATATTCAACTTGTCGCCTTGAGATAGTATATCCTGTCTCATCATTTCATGCATCGAACTCTGTCAACAGACGCTGCCCTGACAGGCAAACATTCACAGAAGCAGACAAAATAGCTCATGACAACATACAGACAGACACACACACATGCACACACATACTCAGACACACAGACAGATGCAAACACACACATACACTCAGACACATACACAAACACAGGACCACACAAACACACACTCACTTTAGCTTATACCAACTAGGAACATGTTTGAGACAACATACCAAGGTAAAAAAATTAAAATTGTGAAAGTCAAAAAAAAATCACAAAGTGTAAAATTTATTTAAATTATGTTATTCACATCCATCCATGAAAGTGCACTGTGAGAAAGTTTTTGCTGCCTAAATGGGCTGTACTAATTTGAGACCAACATTTGTAGTAATGGTTTTCCTAGAGACTTGTTTAATTATTCTCTAAAGTACTGTCATACAGTAGATAAATTCAGTCAATTTAGTGTAATTTGTCCCATTGTGAATAACCTTCAAGCCTAACAGAAAAAAAATTAAAAAGTGATTTTTAAAATGTACTGTCTCTTAGTGAGTATATAAAGTTAATTTTCCCCATTAACATTACAATAAGTCAATTAGCAAAATTTCTCCTGACCTATAAAAATGCAAGACTATGGGAGTCTTCCAGTCTGTGATGCTCAGAAAATTAAAACATGAATTATTTAAAAAAAAAATCACAGATGACAATGAGGTTATGTGGATAATAGCTGAAAATATCATTGAAAGAATGAAGTAAAATAATTTAGCACTAGTTTCTGATAGTTTGAAGCATTATATGTGCATACTTCATTTCTCAATATTACCTATATATTTAAAAAATTCATCAGTGGGAGGAGAAACCCTTGGTATTGNGAAGATCATATGCCCCAGTATAGGGGAATGCCAGGGCCAGGAAGCGGGAGTGGTTGGGTTGGGGAACAGGGCAGGGGAAGTATATAGGGGGCTATGGGGATAGCATTTGAAATGTAAATGAAGAAAATATCTAATAAAAATGCCTTAATAAAAAATTCTCTTGTGTATGATAAACCTACTGTTCTTTTTAACATAATTTTAGGAAACAATGTAGATCAATGTTCTGTGGTAAATGTCTATAATGGAATACCAAATTTAAGTTTCAGGGTTATAATTATTAAATTTTAATATTTCTATGTTATTTCCACTTTAGAAACAAAAATTTTAAATTTAAAACTGGGTATTTCTTTGTCTCAATTACTTGCTATAATATGTCCGAAAGCAAAAAAACATGATTGAAAAATAAGTGAGAATAATCCTAGCAAAACTCCTAGTAATGGGGGCATGGAGCCTGAAGCAGCCACCTTCTGTACCCAGGCAAGGGTCAATCGGGACACC
>NC_034600.1:67326467-67327668 GCF_900095145.1 Mus pahari | reverse complement strand
AAAGTTCCCTATACCACACACACCCTCGTCTCTGCTCCCCTACCCACCGACTCCCACTTCTTGGCCCTGGCGTTCCCCTGAACTGGGGCATATATAGTTTGCAAGACCAAGGGGCCTCTCTTCCCAATGATGGCTGACTAGGCCATCTAGCCTTAGTGTAGTAGCCACAAAACCTTTGACCTACACTTTGTCCTGCCTGCAGAGTGCACATGATTTTCGTCAGAATGAATAGAAAGACCACATATGGGCATGGATGGGAGCTGAAGCATGATCCTATAGCCAAGTATTACACTAGGTCTGTAGGAGCTGTTCAGAGGAGGAGTATAAATTGGAGGGACCAGAATGGACAGGGACAATGAAAGAATATGGCTCACAGAATCAACTGAATCGGCAGAATCTGTCTGCTATTTGTCCTCTGCATATATATATATATATATATATATATATATATATATATCTGAGTAAAAATGTGTTGTTCTTTTGGGATATCTTACCGTGGGAATGGGGACTGTCTCTGGCAACGCCTGCTTATGGGACTCTTTTCCCTCCTACTGGGTTTGCCTTTATCCAGCTCTGTTGTCATGTTATGTGTCTGGTCGTATTGTAGTTTGGTTTATGTCTCTGGGACACCTGATATTTTTTTAAGTAGAGGCAGAGCAGTTGGTCTTGGAGAGGGGTATGTTTGAGGGAGGTGAAAATTGGGGTCGAGAGACTAGGGGAGGGAAATTTCAGTTTGGATGCAATATATGAGAGAAGTCAAAAAATGGAGAACATGATTATGAATCTTGGAGAGGATAATAATGCCCTGGGAGTTTATTAGATTTGAGGAGATCATTTATGTTGGGAAACCAGAGGTCAAAGAAAAAGAAAACAAAACAATTTTCTAAGGGCATGGTTCATGTGTGTTACATGTGAATGGCTTTCTGCTGTCACATCAAATGCATGGTGACTCTACAGGGTTTTTTTATTGTGCTTTAAATTATTTTAATCAATTCTTTGAGAATTCTATAAAATAAATAATGATAATATTTATTCCACTTTCCAAAATCCTCTCATGTCCTTAATTAGCTAATTTTATGTTTCCCCCTCCCCTCTCTTTCTTTGTCTCTCTTTGTCAGCATGCCTTAGAATAAATGTGTTCCATATACCAGAAGTCACACAATTAAAATCATACACACACACATACACACATACACACACA
>NC_034600.1:67272562-67324712 GCF_900095145.1 Mus pahari | reverse complement strand
CTGCAACCCTGTAGGTGCAACAACAATATGAACTAACCAGTACCCCCTGAGCTCGTGTCTCTAGCTGCATATGTAGCAGAAGATGGCCTAATCAGTCATCATTGGGAAGAGAGGCCCCTTGGTCTTGTAAACTTTGTACGACCCAGCACAGGGGAAGGCCAGGGCCAAGTAGTGGGAGTGGGTGGATGGGGGAGCAGGGGTGGGGGTGGGGTATAGGGCACTTTTGGGATAGCATTTGAAATGTAAATAAAGAAAATAATAATAAATAAAATTAAAATAAAAAAATAAAAAAGAAACAAACAAACAAACAAAAAAAGAAACGAAAAATGCCTTGCTCCATCCTTGTAATGCTTAAGGGAATAAGAAAAAACTTGAGTACAGGCTGGTGGTATAGAGTCTGAATTAACTACATTGCATGAGATCCTTCCATTTTTCTGAATCCTGTTGGGTATCTGAGAGTACCGTATCAACTCTTCTGATTGGGCCAGACCTCTCTTGGGAACCAGAATGTCCATTTTATGCTATATTCATCTGGCTTTTCATGGCATTTTAAATCTTCCACTTACTTTTTCCAAGAGAAACACTGCGTTTCAAGTTCCTATTGCAACTCAACAAAACTGGTAACATTAATCAGTGCCTTAATCAAAGTAGTTCCAAGGTCAAAGGTAACATGGAAACTTAATTCTGTGTGAAAGGTAGATACATTTTAAAGCTTTCTTTTATTTTATTTATTCACTTTACATCTTGATTTCTGCCCTTACTTCTGATCACCCAATCCCACAGTCTTTCCACCTCTCCCTTCCCCTTCTTCTCTGAGAGGGTAGAACCCCACCCCACCCCTACCCCTGGCATCTCCCTAACCTGACACATAAAGTCTCTGCAGGGGTAAATGCATCCTCTCCCCCTGAGTCCAGACAAGGTAGCTTAACAAGAAAAACAGATCCCTTAGGCAATGGCTGGATCTGGAGGATATCATTCTGAGTGAGGTAACCCAATCACAAAAAAACACATATGATATGCACTCACTGATAAGTGGATATTAGCCCAGACACTTAGAATACCCAAGATACAATTTGCAAAACTCATGAAACTCAAGCAGAAGGAAGACCAAAGTGTGGATACTTCATTCCTTCTTAGAATGGGGGAACAAAATACCCTTGGAAGGAGTTTCTGAGACAAAGTAAGGAGCTGAGACTGAAGGAAGGACCATCCAGAGAATGCCCCACCTGGGGGAACAACCACCAAAACAACCACCAAACCCAGACACTATTGCATATACCAACAAGATTTTGCTGATAGGACCCTGATATAGCTCTCTATGAGGCTATGCCAGTGCCTGGCAAATACAGAAGTAGATGCTCACAGTCATCTATTGGAAGGAACACAGGATCCCCAATGAAGGAGCTACAGAAAGTACCCAAGGGGCTGAAGGGGTCTGCAGGTCTATAGGATAAACAACATATGAACTAACCAGTACCCCCAGAGTTCATGTCTCTAGTTGCATATGCAGCAGAGGGTGGCATAGTTGGCCATCAGTGAGAGGAGAGGCCCTTGGTCTTGCAAAGATTCTAGGCCCCAGTGTAGGGGAATGCCAGGGCCAAGGAGTGGGAGTGGGTGGGTTGGGGAGCAGGGGGAGGGGGAGGGTATAGGGGATTTTCTGAGATGAAGCTAGGAAAGGGGATAACATTTGAAATGTAAATGAAGAACACATCTAATTAAAAAAAAAGAAAAGAAAAGAAAAGAAAAGAAAAGAAAAGAAAAGAAAAGAAAAGAAAAAAAGAAAAACAGATCCCACAGACAGGCAACCAGTTTTGTGATAACATGCTCTAGTTGCCCAAGGTTCAGGTTAGTTGACTTTGTTTACTGTGGAGTTCCTATTATCTTCGTGCCTGCAATCCTTCCTCCTACTCTTCCATAAGAGTCCCTAAGCTCCATCCACTGTTTGGCTATGGGTGTGCACATCTGTCTCAGTCAGCTGCTGGGTGGAGCCTCTCAGAGTACAGTCATGCTAGACTTCTGTCTGTTAGCGTAGCAAAGTATCATTAACAGTATCAGGGATTGGTGCTTGCCCATGGAACAGTTTGTTCTTTAGTTGGGATGCTTATTGATTGACCATTCACTCTGTCTCTGCTCCATCCACTGTCTCTGCATTTCTTGATTGATATAAAGCTTTTATAATCAAACCAAAGGATCTATAGGCAGCATAACCAAAACTTGGCAGAATATGGAAACTGGCAAATGTATCCATACTTAGAACGACATATGGACAGGAAGAGTATCAGTGTTGTTCCTTACACAAAGTTGTTTACCAGATAATGAACTTTGGTAGATATCGGTTTTGACATTTATATTGAAGGATGAATTGATATTGTTCAGACAAAGTGTGAAAATTGTGTGACAACATACTTATCAAAAGAAAGGTATGAATTTTCCAATGAAATCCAATAAGTAAGATAGATTAAATTAATGGGTTTCCATGACAACAATCCAAAACTAAGTACTTGCAAACCAAGTGACAAAGAATGAGTCTATCTGGCAATTTCCTGAAGTCATATGATATTGGTTTCCTGATTTCTACATGCAGATCTTAGTGATAATTTGTCATTTTTTCCTCTAATCTCCTCCAGGTTTTATGTCTCTGCTTCACTCGAATGGTTAAGGATAGTTTTTCAGGAGGCAGAGATAGAATTATGCTTGCTGTTGAACTGGGACTTGCATATGATTCATTTCTCCAGATGATTCTCTTATGCATCAGTTGTTCAGGAAGCCTTGATCCTTGCAAATTTAATCTTCAGCGCTAGTTATTGTCAAGTTTCATTCCTTGCTTCTCTAACCAGATATGTTATTTCATCAAAGTTTGTATGTAGAGTAGGTCCTAGGGAGTCTAAGGGTATCATGTCCATGCTTATTCACAAAGTGTCACTCTCTAGTGGCAAGTCACTGAAGAGACAGGATTCACATAAGACTGTGTTTGCTGGGAGAACAAAGTAGAGGGTCACATGAGATACTGCATGCTTCCAGATGTGTGCTTGCTCCCCTTCTGTCATAGACTGTCTCTATAGTTATGATTTGATTTTCTATTTTTTCCCTCATGCCATCCCTTTCTTTTGTGGTTTCAGTTGATCATGTAATTTTGTTTACATTTGCACATATTATATACTTTCTAGACACATATATATATGAACTCTGTGTGCAAGATTAGGCTTATAGAACAAAGAGTTATAATTTGTGGGTTTGTGGGGCTCTGAATTCAGTTCTCTGCATGGTGCCAAAGATTTACTGAACTTGTGCAGTGGATGAATAGCGGGACAACTAGACCCATGCTCTTTTACAGAGAAGCATCATTACCCTGAGTGGTGGTTTATATATGCAAGGCCCAAGGAGTGGCACTATTAGGTGTGGTCCTGGTGGAGTAGGTGTGACCTAGTTGGAGTAGGTTTATCACTCTGGGTGCCTGGAAGCTAGTATTCTGCTAGCAGTCTTCAGATGAAGGTGTAGATTTCTCAGCTTCTCCTGCACCATGCCTGTGTAGGTGCTGATATATTCCTGCTTTGATGACAATGGACTGAACCTCTAAACCTGTAACCAAGCCCCAATTAAATGTTTTCCTTTAAAGTGTTGCCTTGGTAATAGTGTCTCTTCACAGCAGAAAAACACTAACTAAGATACCCTGGAAGCTCAACATGGTAGAACAAGGAGGTAGGGCTATTACATACAGATAAAGAAAGAGACAGAGTTATTATGTACAACTGAACAAGCAGACAGGATTAGCTAATATTGGTAGAAGCTGGCTCTGTAGGGGAACAGTTTTAATGCCATTAAATTTTGAGAAGAAAGCTGTAGTAATTTATCAGCATAGGCTGTCAATCCATGTAGAAAAGCCATTCCTCTGAGAATCACCCAGGGGAGATTTTGGACTCCAATGGCTCAGAAGCATTTGATATTGGCTATGACCATGTCAACAACCCTCTAACACTCAGGTCTTCACCTGCTCTTAAACATTTGCTCAAGCCTCCTCTTCACCCACACCTAAAGTATTGCCAGTTTAAATGAGTTCGGCCTGCTAGGCTTTCAAGGGCACATACTACATGGATAAATTCTTAGAACTTTGCATTGTGATGAGAGTAGAAGGTATATTTATACATGAACTTGCAACCCAACTCCTCTCTTTACAGTAGTGTAAAATAAACTTTGTTTCAAAACTTGGGAAATGAATCATTAGATAATATGTCAACTCTTAATGAATGTTTACTTACATAAACGTCATTTAAACAATAAAGATCATAGTTCAGGAAGCATGGGTAGTCCACATTATGGTTGAAAACCATATTTTTTTTCTTTAAAGGGCATTGATACTATAGCATTATGAAGGGGCTAAAATCCAGCATACTAAGTTTCTTATTTGAGATATTATATTTGCAAATATAATTGTGTACTACCTGAAGATATATGATAAAAAGAAATACATGTAGAAATACAAAATGATTTAGTAAAGAGCTTTTCATCAAGAAACAAGGTTCTGTGTTGTGGTGAATGCTTTTAATCCCAGCACTCAGGAGGCAAAGAAAGTTAGACCTCTGAGTTTGAGGCAAGTGTGGTCTACAGAGCTAATTCCAGGACAGACAAGTCTGTAGAATGAAACCCTCTCTTGAAAAACAAAACAAAACAATAACGAAAACTACTGTCATTTTGAAAGATAAGACAAACACTGTAAAAATTTAAAAGACAGTATAGAAAAGGTGTGCATAGGTAGGAATAATATTTTCTCAGTATGAATAAGTGCTTCTAGGAAGAAAATACTGGCTGTGTATGGAACTAAGTTTCGATACTTATTAATCCAGCTAGTTTAAGAGAAAGGATACACACAGTTTTTCAGATAGAAACAATTTTTTATGACTTTAAGGAAATACTCAGAAGTTCTTAATATAACTCATATTAACTTTGATTATTCCTTTAGTAAGTTTATTTTATGCATACCATTATAACCCTAAAGGTAGTCAGTGTGTGTGTGTGTGTGTGTGTGTGTGTGTGTGTGTGTGTGTGTTCACATATGCAGGGTTTAGATGCTTGTGAAGAATAAAATACAAAATTGGAGTCAGTAGTTTTCTCTTTCCACATTTACATGGGTTCTTTGGATTGAATTGAGGTAAGCAGGCTTGCATGACAATAGCCTTTAGCAACTTGACAATATGCTGAGCTACTTAAATAACATTTTATGATCTTAAACACAAGGACATTAAGGGAACATTATACTAAATAGTACAAGTACAGAATGTCATGTAGGGTAGGTACAGATTTCTTTCCATAATAAGCCATCTCCCTCCCAAATGTTTCCATTTTTATAATTGCTTAAACCCTGCTAATACCCACAAAAATACATTTATTTGTAAATATTTTCTTAGTAGTCTGCAATCCTCCTTTGTCATTTTATGACTTGTTGCTTCACTGTTTATTTCAGTTTACTTACTAGCAATATTACGTTTGATAATTAATAGTCTATTCACAAAGTTGAATGGCAGAACATAATCAAAAGCAACTCATAGAACACAACTATATCCTCGACTTTGTGATTTGGATGACATGATTCATATTTTGATATATTGTTCTGCCATGCTGAAATGTCATATTTAATGATGTATAAAGGAGGTTTGCCACCATGTCTATCAATTGAGGAATTTGGTGTATTTGTTACATGATGTGTAGACAAACGTTAAAGTGAAAAATCATGTAAAAGTTTTCTTTTTATACAAAAGAAACTCATCTATCTATCTTGTACCAAGAAAACTATGTTAATGTCACAATCTATCAAAGTTATCAAAAATTCTGACTACATAAATTACATTCTTCATATGAAGTCATCTTTTGTAGTAAAAAAAACAACCAGATAAAATGTCTATTTTCTTGTTCACAAGATATTAGCTCTTAACTGGTAGGGTTTTTTGTTTGGTTGTTTGTTTGTTTTTTGCCTTAATCTGATTCCTTATCAGCTCATACAAGTTATGACCCCACTCTTTCAGGCAGTTGAATTGTTTTGTTGCCTGCATGTTTTTCAATTTGTCCGTAGCTTAAATGGAAAATGAAAAGCATGTCTAGCTGAGAGTGTGCTATGGGCATTTAAATGAATTATATGCCATCAGCAGGCATGATTTATTCTTAAACTTTATATCTATGGGACATTTTGCAATTATGGGCGGTGATCCTAACATAAACCTGTCCAACTTCCAACAGAACAGAAATTAGGGATCACTTTAATGAAACTGCTGAATTCAAGGTAGTCTTTTTGCCTATAACAATATCTACATTAAGTCTCTTGAAATATAGAAAGTGGCTAAGTGTCCTTTGCAGCACTTACACTGATCCTGTAGGTATATTATTATCATGGAGAGTATACTGTTGGCTCACTACTGGCTTGAGCTAATCATAAATCCACCTCCTCAACTATAGCTCCTTCTAAGACTCCAAATCTCATCTTCCTTGCTATTTCATGTCTTTCTTTTTATGATTATTTACTTTTTTAAACTCACTGAATCCAGCTGTTGCTTGTGATATGTTCCTGGGCGCAGGGCCATCCAGAGGGAGATGAGAATCCAGCTATTACCATATTCCTGAAGAAGCACTGATCGCTGCCTCCTGCACTCACGGTAGCAACTCAACAAGTTTTCCCAGCCATTTGTAGACTGGCCCTACTGATTATAACATTGTAGCAAATACGATGGAATATCTCCTTCATATTTCATGTCCCTTTCAGCTTTATCAATCTTATGATTTTGTTTTTACTTTTAAGGCATGTGGATTTTTTCTACAAACTACTCTTGGACCTAAGGCTCAGGGAACATTGAAGAAGAGAGGAAGGACAGGCGACAATAGAAGGGGGATGGGGAAGTTTTCTGTGAGGTTCTCCTGTCTCTGAGTAGTGTTAGAAGCTACAACAAAATGTCTCACCAATGTGACTGTCTAAGTGAACTGAAGAAGGACAACATAGGTACACCAAAGAGGATGGAGAAAAGCCGATGAGTCCTCAACTCGTCAAGAAGAACTGAAGGGATTTGGGAAATTGCAAAAGTAGGAGAAGAGGTCTTTTTTGCAGGGGAGCGAATGCTAGTTGATAAATCAAATTGATCAATCCTAAAATATACAATCATGTAATATACAGATGGTGGGTTATATTTAAGTACATATATTCATTTATATATGATTATATATTCATGCAATATCAATTACTGTAAAAAGGAAGAAGTGAAATTGAAAAGAAGCAAGTGAGGGTATGAGGGTATATGGGTAGTTTTGAGGTAGAAGGTGGAAAAGTAAATGTTTTTATTATATTAGATATTACATAACAGTATGTCTCAAATTGAGCTATAATATTATAGCTAAAAAATAATTGAGGCTATTGGCATTTGCCATTCTCTATAAGTTCATCCTTGGGAAATTCTGAATTTTTACATTATTATACATCAGAAATATACACAAACAACTGTAACAGAAGTGCATATGCATTCATCAAGGCATTTAATACATAGTACCTAGTATTTGGTTTTATTTCCCAGCACTCATGGAAACCCAGAGTTTTCCATGAAAGATGAACTTCTACAGTTCTTACTACACTGTCTTCCTTTGTGGTCAAAGTGTTCAAGTTTTTCAAAGTCCGTTATTAGAGCTCCCTGATTATTTCTTTGCTTTTATAAAGTTATTATCTCCATTAATTTTATATGGTAAATGACACAAATGGCAAGGTACCTCATAACATTACATTTCACAGAAGAAAATTGTGATTTTTTTTCTAAAATGTTAAACAGTATAAGAATATTAACTCTTAAAATGTCTGGCTTTGTCTATTACTCTGGCCATGATGTCACAACAAAATACTTATGCAAGTGAAGAAAAAAATGATATCCAGATTATTAAGGGAAAAAAAGTTGTTCTTATTTATAAACCACATAAACTTACTTGGAGAACTCACTAAAACAGTCTCAAAAATGTAAGTAATAGTCAATAAAAATAATAGTTATATGATTTAAAAGCCATTTTCATTTCTACATGAAGAATTGAAAACTTGACATAAATGAAATTGTATCAGTTTTTATTCTTGGTAGGAAAAGAGGCAATTAAGAGTGAAAACACAGTGTTCTGAACTAGATAAAATATTTTTCTGCCTGTGTAATAACAGGTCAATATCCAGAATATATAATAAACTCTGATAACAATGAAAGATCTAGCTGAAAAGTGGGCAGTAGAAAAAGATGCTCAGTAAGAAACATTTAAATTAGTTACTTAGAATACAAAAAATTTCTCCGTGGTGGCAAACCTCAGAAATTGAAAATATATCATTCATTTTTACCTCATAACCATGACTTTTGAACATGCAGATTGGGGATGGAGTGGGGGATTGGGTAGGTGTTGATGGTAATATAGAAACATTTGTACTATAGTATTAGTGAGAATATAAATTACTAGAGATACTATAGAAACAAGCAGGGACTTTCTCAAAAGAATGACAAGTAAACTACCAACTTATTCCTAAGTTAGAGACCAGAGATAATATCAGGATTCTGTACTTCTATGTTTATTTCAGCACTAATCACAAGAGCAAGGGGAAAGCAATATCAGCCAGGTAGGGGACACACATCTGTGATGACAATATGTTAGAGACATTGAGGACAAGTGTCATTAAGCCTTGCTGGAATATGTGGCATGTTCAAGGCCAGATTGGACAAATTAGTTAGAACCTTTTGGAAAGGCTTGAATATATGGCCTTTCCAAATATACCAATATTCACAAAGTCCCTGTTCAGTCCCAATACTAATTAAGAGAAGCAAACAAACGAGGAAGCATCTAATTTTTTATTGATAAGCGTATTATAAATATGTGGTATATATACACAACTGAACCCCTCTCAGACATAAATGGATAAACTATTGTGGTTATGGCATATGGTACAACTGGTGACCATTGTGTTAAATAAACCAGAAACAGCATGATACATTTGCATGCATAGCACTTTTAGTATGATAGAAATTAAAATTATGATTAGAGATGACAGGGTCTGTATCCTGAACAGAATGCAGTGGTGTGTGTGTGTGTGTGTGTGTGTGTGTGTGTGTGTGTGTGTGCATGTGCGTGCGCACAAGCATGCACTCATGGGGGCATGTGTGTTTGCATGCATGAGTATGTGTGAGTTTGTGTGCCTGAGTGTGTGTGTGCTTGCGTGCATGAGTGTGTGTGTATGCGTTTATATGCATGACTGTGTGTGTGTATGTTACAAGCTGTTTACACTAACAAAATCCCAATTTAAATAGTAGAACAATGTTCAAAATATATATTGGATAAGTGACGACTTTAGTAGCCCAATATATTTTCAGGCGAATCTATGGTTTATGAGAGGATGACAGATGGATCAATTAGCCATTTGTTTGTCACACAAGCATGAGGACCTGAGGTCCAACTCCAAATTTATGATGCAAGTGTGGAGGTACAACCCTGTAATTCTAGTCCTGAAGAGGCAGGTGTCTGAGGCAGGCTAGTTGGCTACTCCAGCTGCCGGAGTAAATCAAGCGAAAGCCCATGACTTAAAAACCTAAGGTGTCTGAAGACACTTGACATCAACCACCAGCCTCTAAATGCAAGCACACATATGTGCGTGTGCCCTTGAAAACACATTAACACGCAAAAATTACAATGGGAAAGATTGTGTGTTTTCTTGACATAAAAAGGTGTATGTGATAATGTTACATTGGAAGGGCTATCGCTTCTCCGTCTTTTGGCTAAGATCAAGTGAGGAAGGGCTTAGTCACTCCACAATGAATGTGTACTTAATACATAATACTGTACACACTGCATATACTAAAATCATAAAATAAACCAGACATAGGATTAAAACTGTTTGCTTTTTATATGTTTGTTTTTCTGCTCATATTCATAATCCTCAAATACATAAATTGAATGATGCTTGTTTCCAAACTGGAATAAAAATATACAGATAATCATTATCTGAATGTAAAAAGTTAGATAAGAAAACTGGAAACAGGATGCCTAATTTGGTTAATTTGTTAAATGCAAAGGTTTTAAGAGTACACCAGATATACTGGTGCTATAAGTAGTGGATGCAATTGATATATCAATAGGAATTCAAACCACTGGGAAAATGTATAAGACAAAGGCCAGGTTTTTGCTCAAAATATATCAATAAAAAAGCAAAATACTTAGTATTTAGTTTTCCTGTATCTAACATGTAGTGATAGAGATGTGTGTAAAGAATTTACTCAGTGTGATGAAAGAGAATACCACATGGCTTTTTAAAAAAATATTATTTATTTATTTTAAACTCCGGATTTTTTTTTCCCTTCCCAGTCCACACATCCCATAATAGTGGAGATGGAGATCCACCCCCATCTCCACTAGTATGTCCACAACCTCCACCCCCATCCCACCAGACCTCTAAACTCCCTGGGTCTTCCAGTCTCTTGATGGTTAGGTGCATCATCTCTGACTAAACCCAGACCCAGCAATCTTCTGCTGTATATGTGTCAGGGGCCTCATATCAGCTGGTGTATGCTACCTGGTTGGTGGTCAAGTATCTGAGAGATCTTGGGCATCAAGGTTTATTGAGACTGCTGGGCCTATTGTGTCATCCTTCTCAGCTTCTTCCAACTCTTCCCTAACTCAACCACAGGGGTCAGCTGCTTCTGTCCATTGGTTGGGTGCAAATACCTGCATCTGACTCTTTCAGCACATTATTTTTTAAAACTCTTTTTGTTCAAAGCAGTATCTTCAACTAAGAAAAAAGTATACCACTTAGGTGCGTGTTATTCAATAAAATCTAGAGAAAAATATGTTTCAAAAAGAATGAGTTGTTTATCACATCTTGTGCTAGTATAGCCATGTATAAAGACTACCATTTTCAGATCTCAAGGGCTTGAAAAATGATCGTTCTTTATGAGACCATTCTCTGACATTTCAGTCTTTTTGTTACTGGAGTGGAACATCTCTAGTACGGGCGAGATGGAGGTATACACAGTATTTTATTAAGATGTCACAATAAAACGACATCAAAAACAATAGCAAACTGAGACTGTAGCCAAAAACTATGATAACTCAAAAAATCTATTGTTTTACTATAGGAGCTGGAATAACTGATTCAGTATGTGATAAATGTAGAAAAATAGATAATTAATTCAAAATGGCAATATTAGCTAATCTGTGAAAAACAGATGTAATGTCTGAATTCAATTCACAGGTGGAGACTACAGCTGAGTGAGGGGTGAGACTCTGTGAGTAGATATGCCTATTTACTTGATAGACACCTGATTTACCTTTGGAAAATGATATCAGCTCATCAGCTGAGAGTCAGAAACATTATATTCTTCTACAGAAGTAAAAAGAAATGTATTGTATCTGGCATGTTTCAGAGAATCTAAAGGCATTTAAAGAGTTAGAGCTTGTGAACCTTGACAAACATTTGAGAATAATCCAACCATTACAGTTCATTGACATTAATTATCTATATAACAGATTCAGAAAGAAGCTGGCTTGTTTAACTCAATGCCTATGCCACAGAGAAGAGAAATCCAAGGAAATGAAGTGCTAATTAATGCAGAATGTTGCTGCATGGAATCAATGAAAAATAACAAGAACATACAAGCAGCCTGATGACATGTTTTATCTACTTTTCAGTTGATGTCTAGCTGTACTTAGGGACCAAGGGACCAGCTCACCTTCATGCTGTATCTTTGCCTCCTTAAATGACATTGTTCTAAACTTATGTGACTCATGATTTCTGTCAACATTTTAGAAGTTTTCTCAGACTATATTCGTGACATTTTGGTAGTGAGATGTATGTAAACAGCTTTTCAAAAGTGTGATCCCTTTGAATAAATGCAGCAACTTCTGTAAGTCTATGTAAATGTTTGGCATGTTTATGGTTCTATTTAATGCAATGTCTCCAGCAAAATGATGTTGCATTTGTTCACTGCAGCAACTGGTTCATGACTGAATATTCTTTTATATTCTTTCTTCATGTCTTTCCACTATATCATTAAATTTCTTTCCTGATACCCCCCTCCCTAGAATTATATTTGTGCTCTCAGCATAACCTGTATGCATACCAAGAGAGAAACGTTTTTGATTTTAAGTGTTAAAAAATGGTTTCTGATATATATAATTTTTGAATTCTATAAATCAAGGGGAAGTTTAGGGGTAATGGTAGGGTGCAAAAATGAAATTCCTCTTTCAGTAAAAGAGGAATTGTACTATTTTACATTTCAGAAAACTTTGGAAAACAGATATCATGAGTTATTTAACTATGTGTGCCAGGAAAAAAATATTACAAAAACTAGTCATATTACCTGAGTAGATGCTAAAGTTTTGCCTAATATAAATTAAATTATAACTAACCCCCATGAAGATAAGGAATCTCTTTGAGAACCTAAAATTACAGATATTGCTTCTCAGAAATAAGGCATTTGAGGAATTAAGAAACTTCTTGCAAGCAGTAAGAACAATTAATAAATTTATTCCTCTCATTATCTGACTAATTTGCTTGAATGTGAGTTAAAACACTTTCATGTAACACTTAAAAAGCCACTATCTCCAAGAATGAGCTACCTTCCAGAAGTATTGGACTTCTTGTTCAAATGCCTCTGTTTGCTGTTGATTGACTCAAAGCCACTAGCAGCTAGGAAGAGGGACAGACTGAATGTTTTCTCAGTGTCTGAAAGAAGACGACAGGGAAGAGTTTAGTGTTGGAGGAAAAGAAAAATTTTGAAATAAGCTGGCCTTATTAATGGCACTTGAATGTGTGATTTGAACTGGAAATATTAAGTGTTAACAGTGAGGGGAACATTAAGTTTTCTCCTATAAAACAAAAGTCTGGACTGAGATCATGATATATTGTGGCCCTGAACCATTTATGCCATTATCCTTTCATTTTTCTGTTTTAACTTTTTCAACTTGGAAACTGTAGGAGCCATAATATTGTGTATGTTAATTCATGCTCCTCCAATACTGGACATCATTAAATGTAGTTAGAAAAACTAATAACTCACATTATCATATGATAACATTTAGACTAAAGACAACTTTGTGATAAGAGGAATTAGAACTATTTAATTTATTTAATTTCATATAAGTTTCCTCTCTTTGATTCTAAGTTTCTCTTGAAACAAAAGCAGTGTGATTGGCCAAATTGTTTGCTCATTGGTGTTTCTATTTATTTAATGTGGTTAGGTTTAGATGATGGTACTAATGGTTCTGCTGCACAGGCGCCAGTATAAATATCTGCAAGGCTCCCTCACTGTGGGATGGACCATATATAGTTCGGGAATCAGAGAGTCATCCAGTATCCATAGGCATCTTTCCTTCAGATTGTTTGCATGGCCTTAGTAAAAGTTTACTGTATTAAGGGATGGAATTGCAAATGAAAAACCAACAGTTGTTATCACTCACGTGCTCCAATTATAGGAAAGAAAATGGAAAAATGGACAGTTTAACTCATCACTTGTTCTAATTATTTGGATGGTTATTTTTTCTTTCCCCATCTTGTTTTTATGAATATTTTCTATTCTGTCACTGAAAGCGTGTTTATTTATCTATTGTCTGTTAATTTGTCAACATATTCAATGACCAATCGTTACACTTTTGATAATGAATATTCAATTTAAAATTACTACAGCAACTGTTTCTGAAGAATTCACATGCAGAACAGGCACACACACACACACACACACACACACACACACACACACACACAGAAAGAGAGAGAGAGAGAGAGAGAGAGAGAGAGATTTTACCATGTAGAAGGTTTTTTTTTGTTGGTTTTTTTTTGTTGTTTTTTTTTTTGTTTTTTGTTTTTTGTTTTTTTTTTTTTGCAATTCAGAATTCTAGGATTAGAAAAGCTGAGTTGAGTCCTGAAAGTCTAACAGATTCATCCAACAGTTCAAAATATATTTTTTCTTTAAAAAACTAAAAATAATTTGATTTATCTATATGAAGTAAATCAAAGTTGGTGTATTACAAAAGGCTCAGTTACTAGTTACTAGTTAACACCTTTTCTTCCTCCTGATACTCTCAAAAACTGTTTAAGGAGACATAAGAACAAAAATTTGAAGGAGTATGTAACCATTTGTTTTTAAATGAATAAACACCATTGGTGAACATTCCAGATATTTCTTCAAGAGCTTTGAAAGAGAGACTCGTCCAGCAAACCCGTGAGTTAATGTTCACTTTTATGATAATCAGATTTCATCAATCTTTTACTTCATTATCTTCATAATTGAGCTATAATAGTATCACTCATAGTATAGAGAAACTTGATATATATTCATTTTATGCATTAAGTTATTTTATGACAAATTATTCTTTTTCACCTCAAGTTATTTTATATACTTCAAGTCACTTAATGTTATCCCCATAATTTCCCCCTCCAAATAAAGCATTTGGAAATGTGAATGTTGAATCAATTCTCATTTGTCAGAAGTTTTTATCTATGGGATGGAAGCATGCATGGTTTCCTCAACTTTCAATTTAGCTAGCAGCCTTTTAAAAGTCTTTGTATATCCTACTCTGTATGTAAACAAGATACCCACTTACTCAATGATGCTTTCAGATATATATTTAGGTATGCACACTTCCCATTTTTATATTTCACACTGTTAAGAGATTTAATACAATAGCTTCAAAATTAACCAGTTGGACATGGCCCTCATCCATCTTTCATGAGTTCCTGACATAGTGAAAATTAACCTTCCTGAGAAGATGCGCAAGTGCAAATTTTCCAGACCTTTGCCAAAGGTCTTCGATTTAACTTCCATTTCACCTTGAATATATGTGAAAGTCATACTAATATTTAAATTCTTACATTATCCTACCTCTGTTCCTGCTTATACTCTTAAATCCATCTCCCCCTGCTCACCTTTCTTATCCATCTACAGCAACTTCAGCCTCAAAGCCTTTTCTAAATGCACAGTGTACTTTTCATTCTTCATATTTGACCAAAGTTAAACCTGGAAAACTTTCCAAGGGTCTTCATATTTTTCTTCTTTTACTAGTCATTGTATTAGTGAAATCTCATGAGCACACAGATACACACAGACACACAGACACACATACACAGGGTGCAAAGAGAAGGGGGGAGAGAGAGGGGGGGGGGCTATGATTATCCTTGTCTGTCTAATCATGTTAAAATGCTAGAATGTCATCTCTATTATCTGTCTTAGGAAAACTAATATAACCTTTCATTGTACATATCAGCAGATATATCATATGTGGAAACATAAGAAATGGAAGCAGCCAGGTGTGGTGGTGCACGCCTTTAATCCCAGCACTTTGCAGGTAGAGGCAGGTAGATTTCTGAGTTCGAGGCCAGCCTGGTCTACAGAGTGAGTTCCAGGACAGCCAAGGACAACACAGAGAAACCCTGTCTCAGAAACAAAACAAAACAAAACAACCAAAAACAAAACAAAACAAAAAAAGAAAGGAAAGGAAACAAAATTTTTGGATTGGGCATAGAAATGAGAGTGCTAAACTGCCAATAAATTCAATAAATTTTAAAAATAAGCAAATTTAGAGTTTTTATTTAAGCTTTTATTTATTAAATGAGCAAATGGTATATGATTGAGAATTCACATGTAGTCATTTAACTATCACCTGCTTTAATAATTTTGATGAAGTGATGTTTTTTTAATGAAGCAAACAAGCAATCTCAGTCAAAATCCTGGCTTATTATGAGCACATATGAAGCTATTTTTGAAGTTAAGCATTAACAACTCCAAAGAATAAATTGCTCCTATGCCATATTGCAAGAATATCTTCATACAAAAAAAACCCCCACCATTTGATTCATTTCACTAAATACTATTATGTTTTACAGGTCACAGGGTGATATAATTTAATTTGTCCTGTTAAGTGTTTATAATTTTCATCCAAATGGATGTTCACAGTCTCTCATAGCATGTGCACATTTGGTATTTTTAATTAAACTCTGGGTTTGAACTTTTTTATTAGGATGAAACATCCCTTGCATTTTGTAAATAAAATGTGCATGTTGGAGCATAAAATAGGATATGTTGTACATCAGCTTCATGAAGAGACTGACTGACTCTTTGCTAATCTTAAACCGCTTCTCTGGTTTCTCAGAACACAAGGAGCACAACACATGAGGAAGTACAGGAGGGAATTGGTAGTCTCCCTGCATCCCTTTTCTTGTCCTTTACATTTCATTGTAATGAAAAATTGAAATATAACTCTAAGCAGAGCCTGCAGCAAATCCATTCCTTTCTCTTTTGAGTAATGTTCTTCTGATAGTGAAAAGGGAAAATGATGAAAAGGTTAGGCGATGCTTTAACTCATGCTTGCAAAGGTTATAATTGTATCATCATTCAGGTCAAAGGATAATCAAAGCTTCAGTTATGCCTACGCTAGTCATATTGATGTCAGAAAAACATGGTAAAGTATTTGTCTCAATATTTAAATACAATATATTATTATGGATCTTTAGTATTAATAACTTTCAAATTTACTTCATGCCTGGATATTTATTTCTTTTAATGTCAGCATGCTACTTAAACTATCAAGCATATGAAATAAAAAGCAATTTATCATATTGCAGGAAATGGTCTCACATGGCTACTCAAACATTGCAATCAGGGTGTAGATGGTTTGAAAATCAATTGTGTGCACTCCGATAGCAATCCACATTCTTCCGTCTAATATATCAAATCACAGCCACAGGAAAAGCAAGACACTTCACTTAGTTCATAGTTATATTTCCTAACTATTCCACTTCTACTTCTGTCTCAGTAGGAAACTAAGGAATACAGTTGATGCTTAGGCGATTTTTTTTTTTTTTTTTTTTGCTTTTCAAGACAGGGTTTCTCAGTGTAGCCCTGGCTGTCCTGGAACTCACTCTGTAGTCCAGGCTGGCCTCGAACTCAGAAATCCGCCTGCTTCTGCATCCCAAGTGCTAGGATTAAAGGCGTGCGCCACCACCTCCTGGTGATGCTTAGGCTTTGAAAAGTCATTCAAGCTCTTGCTCTCTTATCTTCCTGCTCCTTCTCTGTCCTCTAGTCCCTTCCCCCTAACCCTAACCCTAACCCTAACCCTAACCCTAACCCTAACCCTAACCCTAACCCTAACCCTAACCCTAACCCTAACCCTAACCCTAACCNCCCTAACCCTAACCCTAACCCTAACCCTAACCCTAACCCTAACCCTAACCCTAACCCTAACCCTAACCCTAACCCTAACCCTAACCCTAACCTAAACATACCTAGGGTTATAAATGATAGATAAGGACAATTTATTTTAAAGCCTCATGAGTTGTGAGAGAATTGTCTCTAAATGCTTTTAAAGTTTACTAAAACATTATACATACAACTCCAGTAGAAAGACAGGGCATCAAGGGGAATGATGGGGTTGCCATCCCACACTCAAACAATCTAGCCCAGAATTGTATCTTTCTAAAAGAACTTCAGGGACAAAAATGGAGAAGAGACTGAGGAAAAGGAGGTTAAATGACAGGCCCAAATTGGTATCCATTTCAAGGGGAGGATCCAAGGCCTGACACTGTTACTGATGCTATGACGGACTTACAAACAGGGGTATAGCATGGCTGTCCTCCAAGAGGCCCAAGGAGCAGCTGACTGACACAGATGTTGGTACTTAATACCCACCCATTGGACTGAAGTCGTGGACTCCTGCAGTTGAATTAGGTATAGGCTGGAAGACGGTGAGGAGGAGAGCGACCCCATAGGAAGATCTGCAGCCTCAACTCATACAGACCCCTGAGATTTCTCAGACGTTGAACCACCAACAAGGCAGCATACACTAGCTGGTCAGAGGCGCTCAACACATATACAGCAGAGGACTGCCTGGTCTGGCCTCAATGGGAGGAGACTCACCTAACCCATAAGAGACTTAAGGCCCCAGGGAGTGGAGAGGTCTGGCAGGAGTTGGGAGGACATTCTCTGGATATATGGGGGTAGGAGAAATGGGGTGAAGAACTGTGGTGGGGCAGACCAGGAGGGGTGTAATGACTAGGCTATAAAAATATTAAAGTAATAAACAATACTTTTATTAATGATAATTTTAATTCCTCGTGTTTATTTATATGTGTAGCTTTAACACACATTAATGATTCTTCATGCAAGCCTTCAAAATAAGTCAGTTTGAACACATCAATAATAAACTCAGAGTTCACAATAATACGCCAGTGTTACATTAGAGACAAAAACTGAAGCACATCACTGTGTTGTTAATTGATCAATAGTGAGCCTAGATTTAAATTTTCTACTTTACAATCCCTATCTTCCTTAATTCCTGTCTTTTTCATGAGTCTGAAAGTGTGCTTGCCTGAAGCTTGTCTTCTGTATCTGTCCCTGGGCTTGTGTCTTTGTTTGTCTCCTAACAAAGAGCTCTGCTCAGTCTTTTATTGCACAGTAGAGAAGGCATCATATGAAGCAAGAGGGATACTGTTGCAGGAAATATTAATAAACAAACTTGTCAACTCTCTAGCCCCACCAGGACAAGTTCCTATCAAGTACCTGCACTGGTGGGCCAGAACACTATGTCCCAGCAAGGTCCTACTGGCTCTGTTCCACATTACAATAACCAAATAGTTCCACCATCCTTGCGGTTTGCTAAAACCACCCAGTAACCAAGTAAAAACAAGACTCAATGCTTTTAGTTAACCAATCAGATTTATATATCAATATATTCTCAATACACAAGATGCCAATACAATAATTTCAGAACTAATTGATAATGATAAAAACTAACACTGTTAGGTCACTGACATTGTATCTAGATTGGACAAATTATTCCAATATTCTAACCTTTCTGATGTCATAACAACCTATGGCTGGTCATAGCCAAGTTGATTCCTCATCTTCCTTTCTAGCCCTCTTCTGAGATTCTATTTGTCTCTGCAACTCTTAGCTCCACCTCCCTTTTCCCATCCAATCACAGGCCTCCCTCTGCCCTAATGTAATTGGACAGATAAAATCCTACGACAAGATACTTTATAAAATTTGTTAGCATAGTTTTGTATGGTATTAAATCACTAACTCCTACTGACCCAACTAAGGCTGATAACAGACACTATTCCAAACTCAAAATCAAGTAGTATCTGCATGTTGCACTCAGCATTTGCACTTGATATTATTTTTAGATTGCTTTAATAAACTTCTACTTCTGCAGTTTTATATAGATTCACATGCACACACACGCACACACAGGTTAAGTAATATGTCAAGGTGCATTACTAACATTAGTTGTAATGTCCTATAAAAATTTCAATTTCTTTCTTATAATACAAAAGGAAATTTCATTGTATTACCTTGCTATATTTACCCTTACTTTGAAAAGCATCTGTATGCATGTATATATGTATGTGTGTGCATGAAGAGACACATGCTTATACCTCTGTGTAGTCACTATACAATGTGAAAGTACATAAATATATAATTTGCAACTCATATGTGGGTTGTGTTGAGAGAGGTAACCCTTTTAATCCCATGTTCTGTAGTTCAAAACATGCCTACAACCTCTTTATAAAGTCCACATCAATAATCTCAGAATTTCTGTATATATTCTCCAACATTCACAGAATACTGATGAATTTAAACATAGCCGCAAGCCACTTATTCTTTTGCATAAGATGAACAAGGTAACACTTTCCTGTGTTTTTTCTTCTTCTCATTTTTTGTCACTTCATTGATTATTCTGTAAAAAGCATTTCAATCATATCCATTCCCTTCACCTAGTGCTGAAATATATGTCTTCCCTTACTTGCTTTACATTCTATTTTTTTTCAACGTCTCTAACTTTACATTCTATTTCTTTTTCAAAACTGTCAAGTACAGTTTATGGTGCCCATGTAATCTTAGATGTGTGATGTTCTCTAGAAGGCTGACTTATACCAGGTACTCCATGGTTAAAGAAAACTGAGTCTTCTGCTTCCAGAAACCATCACCTACCATGTTTTCTTAAATAGATTTTTAATCACTTCCTCTCTTAATGCTGGGAATATTTCTGCTTTCAGTCTATTCAAGATTCTGTACATGTTGCCTTTATTGCTGAGAATCCATATGTTTACATATCATCTATTATTCAGAAAAGACTCTTTTACTGTTATTCATCATCTATGGTCTTTAGAATCCTTTGCCCACACTTCCTCCATGATCTCTGAGACTTAGATGGAGGCATGGGATAAATATTCCATAATTAGGGCTTAACAATACTCAGTCCCTTATTAACAGCACTTTGATTAGTTTTAGGTTCCTGTGCTAATTGCCTACTACTAACAAAACCTTCTTTGATGAGAATTGATCTATTTACTAGACTATTAGTATAATCATAAGAAATTAAGTGTCCAAGACCCAGAAAAATAACTATGCTAAATTTTATTTCTTTTGCCAATGTTAGCCTGAGCCTCTAGTTTTTGTGTTTTATTTATAGTAGCAATACAGATTAGAAAATTAAAAATGGACCAGTAACATTACAGATCATGAAATTAATAAGGGGCCACAAAGGGAAAGTGAATTTCAAGGAAACAGAGATAGAATGAAGTAGAATTAAGGGTACAGAGATATAATAGTCCAAAAAGAACTTAAGAAAAATGGAGCTATGAGAGGGCGGGGAAGTAGAAGACTACAGGAAGAGATGAAGATGTGGAAAAGTAAAAAGAAACATCCTACTGTAGCTTCCTAAAACATACAGATGCACATGCATAAAGAGTTTAAATGGAGTTACACACAATGGAAAAACAATACCCTTTCTAAATACCACAGGATCACACTCTATTTTCTTTTCTTTTTGCTTTTGTTTTTGTTTTTGTTTTTCTTTTTCTTTTTTCTTTTCTTTTTTTAAAGTTGCATATATTCTTTATTTATATTTCAAATGTTATCCCCTTGCCTGGTTTTCCTTCAGTAATCTCCTTCCCCTGTATCCCCTGCCCCCTCTGTCTGCTCACCAACCCACCCACTCCCAGTTCCTGGCTCTGGCATTCCCCTACACTGGGTCAGAAAGCTTTCACAGGACCAAGGCCCTCTCCTCCTATTGGTGTTCAACTAGGCCATCCTCTGTTACATACGCAGCTGAAGCCTTGAGTCCTATCATGTGTACTCTTTAGTTGGTTGTTTAGTCCCTGGGGGTTCTGGAGCATCTGCTTGGTTGATAATGTTGTTCCTCCTATGGGGCAGCAAATGCCTTCAGCTCCTTAGGTCTTGTCTTAGTCAGGGTTTCTACTCCTAAACAAATATCATGACCAAGAAGCAGTTGGGGAGGAAAGGGTTTATTCTGCTTACATTTCCACATTTCTGTTCATTACTGAAAGAAGTCAGGACTGGAACTCAAGCAGGTTAGGGAGCAGGAGCTCATGCAGAGTTCATGGAGGGATGTTCTTTACTGGCTTACTTAACCTGACTTGCTCATCCTGCTCTCTTATTGAACCAAGACTACCAGCCCCAAAATGGCACAACCCACAAGGGGCCCTCCCCCCTTGATCACTAATTGAGAAAATGTCTTATAGCTGGATCTCATGGAGGCGTTTTCCCCCAACTGAAGCTCCTTTCTCTATGATAACTCAAGCCTGTGTCAAGTTGACAAAAAACTAGCCAGTACAGGTCCTTTCTCTAGCTCCTTCATTGGGGATTGTATGCTTTGTCCAAAGGATGGCTGTAAGCATCCACTTCTGTATTTGTCAGGCATAGGCAGAGCCTCACAGGAGACAGCTATATCAGGATCCTGTTAGCAAGCACTTGTTGGCATCCACAATAGTGTCTGGGTTTGGTGATTGTATATGGGATGGATCTTCAGGTGGGGCAGTCTCTGGATGGTCATTCCTTCGGTCTCTGCTCCATACTTTGTCTCTGTTACTCCTTCCATGGGTATTTTGTTCCCCCTTCTAAGAAGGACTGAAGTATCCACCCTTTGGTCTTCTTTCTTCTTGAGTTTCGTGTGTTTGGGGAATTAAATCTTGGGTGTGACTGTAAATGATATATATGTGACAGTCAGAGAAGAAGTTGTGTGAGTTGGCTTTGTCTTGACTCCTGGAGGCTCCAAGAATCAAAGTCAAGTCACAAGTTGTAGTGACAGTGGCCTTTATCTGGCAAGTTACCCTGATGTATTCCCAAACTATATTTTTGATGATTTGCATTTTTTTCTGACTTACATGAATAGGCGTCAAGGGAAGGACACAACTTTTAATCCTCATAGTTTAATGCTAACCTCTCACTCTGTGACCCAATGTTGCTTTCATAGAAAGCATTGGTACTGCAAAACTCTCAAGATCCTTACTAAACCAGATAAAGGCAAGAAAAGCAAGCATGAGATTTCTATGTAGATTCATTTATGGTGGTTAGGAGATATTCCTAATTAAATGCTTTTTCAACAAGTTTTCATTAGAATTTAGGGAGACATGAAGCCACTGTTATAAATGTTCCTTTATATTTTAAATATTTCCAATGGTTGTTCAGCTTATATATACTTAAAAAGTGGATAAGAACCTTGAATTAAGAAAACTTGCTCTCATTTATATTACCTGATGAGAGCAAAACATAAGTTATAATTTTTATTGGTAAGGATCCTATAGCATATAAAACAGATTATAATTCAATACAAACATGTATTTTGTTTTCTTTTATTGTAACTTCTGCATCAAGCTAATTTAATCTCTAAGTTCTATTTCAGAATAATTTCTATGATTCTATTTGAGAGAGAAAATATGAACTTCAAGAACTAATTACAAATTGAATCTGGGGACTTAGTCTAGCGAGAGCAAATGATTCATTTTAAAGTTGATTTCAGCTACATGATCAGTTTCACTTTGATGAAAATTTCCAAACACCTGAGGACTCACCAATAATTCAAAGATAGACACAATCAATATGTTTCATGCCCTAGCTGCCACAAATTGTTTTGTGATATATATGCAGTATGGGGTAGAATGTTTTCTCTCATGGAAATTGACTGAGGTTATAGGGATGGGGAAAGGGAGAAGCAGCTCATAGACATCATCGAACTTTGGGCAGAGAAACAGTTTTTGTGTTCTGTAGCCTAGCAGAGCCAAGATAATTAACTTTAAAACACTCGCATATTTAAAAAAGTAGGTAAGAATTGAATGGACTCAGTGTAAGTGATAGGATTTACTGTGATTAGGGTTTGATCATACTTTGTTATTAAATTTTAAAATGCCTATATATTTAAGTAAAATTAAAAAAATAGTTTCAAAAATGTTTAAGGTACTTGAATTGCTAATTATACTGTCTTTATTAATACCCAGCATATGTATGGATCAAAATGAAACACTGAACTTGATAAATATGTCACCAATCAAATAGTAAAAATAAGAAAGACTTCCAGGTATTATTTGTTTTTGTTATTGTTGTTTTACTTTTTTGTTTTGGAGAGAATATTACATATACAATGAACTCAATACTTTCTCAAACACACAGTCATGATTCTTATGTACATTTGATTATTATATATTTATGTGTAATCTAACATCATCAGCAGTGAATATCACTAAAGGGAACAAAAAATTATTTTGAATAAAGAACTAAATATTTTACTCTGGAAGAAATGAAAGACACAGAGAAGTCTGTCCAATGATTTAGGTCATAAGGTGAAGTAAGAGTTCTCAAAGGCAAGCAAATCAACTATTTATGAACTGAACTGAACTGAAAGATTTGTATATATATATATATATATATATATATATATGTATATACATACATATATATACACACACACATATATATACATACATACACATGTATATATAATGAAATTATATATATATAAATATATATATTTCATATATATATATATATATATAATGAAAGCAGACGAGGTTATTAATTTAAGTAGAATAAGGTATGAAAATACTTGGAGTGGCAAGAAGAAATGGTAAGTAAAGTAATCATGTATTAATATATTAAAATTAAATTATTATTTTTTAATTTAAAAATATGGTGAATGCCTTTTAATGAGTGAAGTCAGATATATCAGAAGATATATGGTTGGAGTTTAGCCTAAGTCAAGATATAATGAAAAGAAGCAATTGACTGAAAGTGTTCTTAAAAGTATTATTATAATTTCTAAAACCAAGATATTGAATTTGGTGAATGTCTTATCATCTTATTGCTGAGAAAACACAGAATTACCAAGGCAACTCTTATGAAGGCAAATATTGGTGCTGGCTTACAGTTTCAGAAGTTCAGTCAGTTGTTATCATGTTGGGGAAAATAGCATTGTACAGGCAGGTGCTGGGGAAATGAAAGATTTCTACATCTTGATCGTGTGTCAGCCAGCAAGTGACTCTCATCCATAGGCAGTGAGCACTGGGTGGAGCATGAGTAGTAGGAATAGGAGTCCTCAAAGCCCGGCTACACAATGACACACACTTCCTCCAACAAGGCCAAACCAATTCTAACAAGGCCACACCTCCCAATAGTACCACTTCCAGTGGAGCAGGCATATGCAAACCATCATTGCAAAAAGGTATAAAATGAAGACTTTATCTTATAATTAATTTTTTTCAATTGAACTAATAATGAGCTGCAAAAAGCAGATCACTTTTTTTAAAAAGTAGAACCAGTTTGATTAGTCTTGTCCTACTCATTGTCAGTATCTCTCTCGTCCCCCTGAAGCTCATACATTGATGGTGGCACTCCAGCTGAGGACTAAATATGTAAGAAGGAATCAAGAAGCACCAGTTTCTCAGTTGTACACATGTACATCATTTTACAGATATTCTCCTTGAAGGAATAACTCCTGGTGTGTCTTGACACATGTGAAGAATTATCTTAAAATGGATTTTACAGAGAAAAAAAGAAAGAGAAGTAAAAGTCATGAACTGTAGTTAAACTAAAATTGGAAAGCACTGAAGTGTGAAAAGATTCTTCTAGGGATGTGACTAGAAGTATATGCTAATTAATTATAAATTACCATTCTTAATATTATTTTTATTATTGTTTTTCAAACAAAAATTTCTTCTTGTTTATGCTCCTCCCTCCCAGGGTCTTCTTTGTGTGTCTTTCTTATTGGCCTTACCCTGTCCTCAACATTGATGCTTGACACTCTCAGGTCTCATTCATAATCATTCACATTTAAATACATAAATGGAAACGCTTTCAGCTTTAATCTTTGTAGGAGAATGAACATTTGGGTTTTCTTTTCTTTTCTTTTCTTTTCTTTTTTTTTTTTTTTTTGTAGCTTTCTCTTCCTGAATTAACTTGTTTAATATATTACTTTCAGTTGACCACATCTTGCTGCAAACCTCTTTACTCTTCACAACTGAATAAAATCCTATTTTTTTAAACTTTTTTTAATATTTATTTATTTATTTATTATATATATAAGTACACTGTACACTGTAGCTGTCTTCAGACACACCAGAAAAGGGTATCAGATCTCATTAGGGGTGGTTGTGAGCCACCATGTGGTTGCTGGGATTTGAACTCATGAACTTTGGAAGAGCAGTCAGTGCTGTTAACTGCTGAGCCATCTCTCCAGCCCCAAATCCTATAGTTTATTATAAATAAAATACTATTGTTTTCAGACTACATTGACCTATCAATGGGAGTTTAGGCAACTCTCTTTGCTATTGTAAGTGACACAAAAGTAAAACATTCCTGATATACTTCAGGCAAGGTTAATAACTGAAGCATATAAAGCAGTAAAAAACTCTAAACACTAAAAATATTTTCCAGTTAGCAAATGGGATAATGAAATGAACACGCATTTCCCCAAAGAAGAAAGGCAAATTGCTCATAGGTTCTTTAAAACGTGTTGAACATCTTTAGGGATAAGGAAAAAAAAAATGTGTAATAGCTTGAAATTCCATCTCACCCAGCAGAATTACTAACATCAAGTAAGAAGTATTTCTGTCATTTCCTAAAAGCTCATAGAATCTCTGGATTATTAAGTTGGTTGAGTTAATACAAAGCCAATTCTATATTAGTAAACTAGTAATTTATAATAGTAATTAGTAGATTATACTAATATCTATCTTTTAAATGTGACTGACCAAATATAGTCATGACATAAGAAGGCTCAGAAAAGTTAACTTCTGATACTGGGAAAACAACAAATAAGGAACACAATTATGTCTAGCTAAGATTTCAAGAAAAAAAGGAAAAGTAAGAAAGTTTTGTGAGGAGACTTTTCCCTATTCGTGAAAGTTGACCCTAGGAATGGAGAAAAATATTGGAAAGGGGAAAGGATTAAAATATGGATCCATCAGTTTTATTCAAGTGACCATACATCAAAGTCATTTTCATTTTTTTTACAAATTTCAGAGACACTTAAGTTCAATGAAATAATTAATTTCATTTATTCCATAAAATAATTCAGAATAATAAAATAAATATCTCACATGAAAGTAAGGAAATTCCTCTTTCAAATACTGAAGTGCCAGAGTCAGCTACATTTTTCTTCAATTTAGCTTAAATCCAGTGTGTCTTTCTAAATTTCAAACATGTCTCTAGAAATCACAGAGGTCATATCAATAAAGAAAAGAAAAAGGAAAAATGAGAGTAATCAAATTCCAATTTCTGCTCAGAACAATTTCTAAAGATGATTAGTTCCAGCAGACTGCTCACCTGTCCCTTTACAGCCATTATTCATAACCTTGACTCTCCCAAGTTTTTAAAATATGCACGGTGTTTTGAAAAAAGGCTTTGAATATGCACTTTGTCACATTATCTTAAAACAAGAGCTTATATTTATTTTAAATCATACTTTGATAATTTGAGAATGAATTTCCTTATATAAAGGCATATTTCAATAAAGCAAATAAACAGTTTTATCAAATTTAATAAAAAACATTAGTTAATTATCATATATTTCATTGATATTAATGTTATTGCCAACACGCAGTAGAGTATCTACTATTTTAATTTTTCATGTTTTCCTTTTAATTTACTTACTTTATTGGTTAAGCTTCAGTTTTTGCATATATCTGATCATCTGACAGTATTATATATTAGTTGCAAATTTTGGAAATGGGAGCAAAATAATAGCACTGTCAATTATACGAGTTGACTAACAAGGAAAGGCAATTCAGAAAATATTCAACAATTTCACAGGAGCACACATTCAATATTCTGTACAAACAGCTCATAGTAGAATCTATAAAAAGCCTGTCTGTGTTCTACTCAGTGTCTTGTTAATTCAGTCTTTATGCACTGAAATTAGCCATATAGTCTGACATCAATTAGACTCTTTAGCATTTTGAAGTTGAACAAAAATCCAAAAATAAAATCAGCTCTCTGCCTACTTTAAATTCATTTGTAGTACCAATGTACTTTTCACAGCTCTTCATTCATGAAAATGTAAAGAAAAAAAATGAGAAACACATTATATAAATGAAATACATATGTGCAAATCCTCTTTCTAATTCTGTCCTTCTCTAAATACACTATTCATTGATAATTTCATCATTTATTTAATGTTATATTGTTTCAGTTGGTATTATATATGGTGTGTGTGTATGTGTGTAAATAATAAACTAACAAAATAATCTGCTTTTATAAAGATTTTATTGCTCAAAGGAAAGTCATTATTTAAAATAATTGTTTGATATGTCCACATCTCTATGTTTTTATCTACATAGCATAAAATCACAAGATAGTTTAAAAGGGGTAGACATTTTACTAATGGATTCATTCAACACTATTGTGGCTTTAAATGTTTGTTTATTTTTGTGCTGGCAAATACAAAGAAGTGTCCAGCTAGGATGATAAAAGAGCAGAGTTTGACAATATTCCAAGAGAAGAATTAGTCTTACTATTAAGCATACAATCAAGAAAACATGAATATATAGGAAATAATTAATCTCATCATAGTAGGGATTACAATATTGTATCACTTATACATGATAATTAACAATGACTGGAAAGGATGGCTGTCATGAAGTATTTCATAACTTGTGTATGCAGAGACCACAGTTCAATCTTGGTTGTCTTTCCCCTCAACTTGCAGTACTTGGACCAGGAATTACATACTAAGATGAATGTGCTGGCCAGTAAAGGTCAAAAAAATAAAATAAAATAAAATAAAAAATAAAATGAAAACCAAAGGAAAAAAACCACACATGTACATGTATCTCGCTAATACTAAGCATACAAACAATGCACCACACATAGCTCCTTATATAATGCTGGAGAATCAATTAAGATACTCACAGGTGAGCTTGGGGTGCCCCAGAGGACTCAGTGAGAAGAGAGGATAGGCTGTGGAGGGAAGCCAACCTGTGTGGTTCAGAATCCTCAGGACTGATAAAGCTGTGAAGAGGAATGAGGGGAGAACTGAAGACCTACAGGGATAGCAGACACCTCAGTGCATTGGGAGGTGCCCCAAGAACTCACCAGGCAGGGAAAATTGTTCCCTGAAGGGAATCTAACCTATATGCTTCCAGAGGAGGAGGCCAAAAAGCACTTTAAGAAATATTCAAAGTCCTTAGTTATCAAGGAAATGCAAATCAAAACAATTCTGAAATTCCATCTTAAACCTGTAAAAATGGCTAATATCAAAAACTCACATGCTGGCAAGGATGTCGAGCAAGGGGAACATTCCTCCTTTGCTGCTGAGAGTGCAAACTTGTAAACCTACTTGAGAAATCAATTTGGCACTTTTTCAGAAAACTGGGAATAATTCTACCCCAAGACCTGGCTAAACTACTCCTGGGCATATACTCAAACGACTCCACCATTCCACAAACACACTTATTCAACTATGCTCATAGCAGCTTTATTCATAATAGCAGGGAACTGGAAACAATCTAGATATCCCTCAACCGAAGAATGGATAAAGAAAACGTGCCACATCTACACAATCAAATACTATTCAGCTGCTAAAAACCAAAACATGATGAATTTTGCAGGCAAATGGATGGAAGTTGATTATATTATCCTGAGTGAGGTAACCCAGTCCCAAAAGTACAATCATGATATTTAGCCATAAAGTACAGGATACCCATGCTACACTCCAAAGACCCAAAGAAGCTAAACAAGATGGATGACACAAGCAAAGATGCAGGCATAAGAGGCAGCTGGAGGGAGGGAGTTGGTGGGAGAGGGGATGGCAAAGGACTGGAGGGATTCAGGATCAGGTGTGTGGAAGGACTGGAGGGATGGCCAAATCCCAGGAAAATGAATGGAAATCTGCTACTGACTGGGGTGGGGAGTTGGGGGGGGCATCTCCCGGATATAAAAGAAACCTGCAAAAATGGAGGCACTCAAGAATCAATGGGGGTGAAAATTAGTTTTGTCTTACAACTTTGTGGGTATGGAGCCTGAACAGGCCACCTTCTGTTCCAGGAGGTTTAGCCAGTCAGGAACCCCAATGGGACAATAGAAACATCAACCCACCTGCAAAATTTTGACTCAAAAGTTTTCCTATCTACAAGAAAAACAAGGACAGGGGATAGAGTAGAGACCAATCAATAACCAGCCTGACTTGAGACCCATTCCATGAGGAAGCACCAATCCCTGACACTACTGATGAGACTCTGTTTTGCATTCAGAGAGGAGTCTAGCATGGCTGTCCCCTGAGAGGCTCCACCTAACAGGTGACTCATACAGATGCAGACACTCAAGCCAAACAGTAGATGAAGCTTGGAGACTCTTATGGAAGTCTAAATGGGAGGGGGAAGTATTGCAGATTCTGAAGGGGATAGGAACTCCAGGGAAGACAAACAGATTCGACTAACCTGGACCCTTGGACTCTCAGAGTCTGAACCACCAACCAAAGGACATGTATGGTCTGGACCTAGGCCTCCTTGCACATATGTAGCAGCTGTGAAGCTTGCTCTTCTTGTGAATCCTAAACAATTAGAACAAGGTCTTTCACTGAAACTGTTGCCTGCCCATGGATTATGCATTTCTACCTAGGCTACCTCAACTGTTCTCAGTGGGAGAACATGCTAGCCCTGCAGAGAAATGATGATCCACGGGTGAGGGGATACCTAGGAGGGTCCCTTCCTGCTCACAGGAGAAGAGGAAGGGTGATGGGAGAAAGGATCGTGGGAGAAGGTGACCCGGAGGGGGGCAGTGAATGAGACATAAAGTGAAAAAATAAAAATAAGCAGGTATAAGTAGTAAGTTTTAACAACTGAGGTTACCCCGCAGCTGCTCAGTTCTATATGCTTTTCCTTTTTCTAATTAATGGAAGTGTGTTAAATAGAAAGTATTTAACATATAATGAAATAATCTAAATTAAAGATACTAATCCAAATATAAAATATAAGAATTTTACTCCTACAAATAGGTATATTAAAATCTGACCACTTGCTTAGTAATTTGCATAATAAATATCCGAATGAGAATATTTTTAAGTTTAGAATATGATTGAATATTTTATATTATTATGTTGGTTAATAATTATGTATTCAATAAGGCTTTTAGTAGCCAACACCATTCCACACTAATGTAAATAGATAATATTTAAGATTGACAGGGAATAGCAATACTCAGATATTCAATACCAGAATTCAAATATAGAGAAAAGTTTTAAATAAGAACAGATTTTTTAATATCATAGTAAAATGATTAATTTCAAGTACTAAAATGAATATTTAAAATAAAGAAATTACATTTTATTTCAATAAATCATCAGAGAATCAACTCCCAAATGTATTTTTCTGACCTCTAAACTTTCAGTGTAGTATACACACACACACACACACACACACACACACACACACACTCCCCATAGAAAGATAGACAGATTTATAGATAGATAGATAGATGGATATGCCTTCCATATCCAATAATTTTAGCATCATATTTATTTACATGGCAATAATCTCATTCATGGAACTTCCCCCGCCCCAACTACTTTATGTTACCATTGTGGCCCTTTCTATCCATCTAACTTCATAAGTATTATTGTATTTTGTGTCATCCAAATCTCAAAAGTGTTGGTCTATTCATAGCCTTAATATCACCAGCTTTATTTTGGCTGTCCTAGTGTTTTGTTGCTTTTTAGTATTACATTATTCCATTCCTATTCAAGATCTTTGCACATGCTCTAATCTCTCAAAGAATACAAATTCCTCATGTCTAGTCAAATGCAATCTATTCACTGGACTTTAGAAATACCTGATTCTCTTCACAAAAGAAATGCTGATGTCACTACTAAGATTCTATTTTACCTGACATCAAGAGAATCATTTATTTATTTTTTAATTTATAATATCTATCTACTCTGAAATTTTACATGCTCGTGCTAAGTTGATTATTACTGTTTCTACTGTAATTAATGCTATTGCTGTTGTTGTCTCAGAAGAATAAAAGGATGCAACCATTATTAGTTTGTTGACCAGTCTTATGCCATATATGGCCTAGGAGAGTCAAATGTTAATTATTGTTGAGTTTTTCAAGTTTCTGAGACTATTTTGTATATCAATTTTGAAAGAGTAAAACTTTCCTCTTGTTGAAAAAAAAAATATGTACCCCTAAAATACTTTGAGACAGTGAGTTAGATACATGATTCAGGATTCACTTTCAGGCATTCTGAAATCAATGTGAAGATGAATTAAGGTAGAAGAGACAAGTATCCAGAATACAGACAGGAAAAGCAATAAAGATAGATTAAAGTACAATAGGCAACTGATAAGAAAATGTGGTGACCAAGCAGAAAACTATATTGGAAAAGCAAGAGATGATTTAAATTCAATCTAGAGAGCACAAATACAGATATTAGATGTGGAAGTCAAAGATTTTAAATGTTATTTATAAAATTAACTAACATTACTTTAATACCATAACTGAAAAAAAGAATAAAAATATTGAGTATAAATTTTGAAGACAGAGAGAAGAACTTAAATATTGCTTTAGATTTCATTTGTTTTTGGTGAGTAATTATGTCCACCAGAATTACCCTAGCATGAGACTTAACCAAGGGCTCAGAGTTTTTCGAAAACATAACCAAGTTTATCCTGATCAGAGGTAGAGATGAGACTGTACATCTGTACATAAAGGGACATGGAAAGAATAATGCACTTGGTGTGTTTTAAGCTTATTGTGTAAAGAATAACTGCCTTCAATGAGAGGTGCCTCTTGTGTCTTTGTCTTTCATAGACTTGGATATGAGACTATACGTAATGTTTCATCTATGTTGTGATTCCTCAGTTTTCTTGGTTTTGTTTGTTGTTTGTTTTTAAGCTGTGACTGATTTTACACAGATTCTATTGGGCATGTTCAATTTCAAAAATGCTTTATGTTGACTGTTTAACCTGTCATTGATATCCCTGAATATAACATCTTATTTTAAATATTTTAGGGGCATTTGATGTTTAGTTTTGTGTGCTTGTGCAAATGTGTTTTTACAAGTGTGTGTGGAAGCTGTTGATTAGTAATACCTGTCTTCTTCTATCACCATTTAGTTCATATTTTGATATAGGACTTCTCATTAAAATAGGAGCCAACCAAATCCGCAGAGAATGTAGTCAAGGGTGACCAGGGATCCTCCTCTTTGTGCCTGCCCATCACCAAGGTGGACATGATGTTGGCTGTCATGCCTAATAGTTTGTATGTACTGAGGATCTAAACTTGGTTCCATACTTGAGACGAAGATACTCCAGCAACTGAGGCATCCTCCAAGGTCACATTTAATTAAAGTTTTTACTTGATACATATTTTAAAGTATTCTTAAGATCCTAAGTTTTCAAGCAGAAAGGTAAGATTTAATTTCATTGTCTGAGTATTTCAAACTGTGTCACTTCAGATTAATCAATTGTATTATTTTTTTCTGTTTAACAAATTTTAAATTTTAAGACAATCCTAGTGATCATTAATTGGTTGTCAGAAAGTTAATTTTATCATTATAAAATTTGTTTTTGTTCATTCAATTTTTTATATTTTATGCACAATTAATCTTATTGGGGCAAGTATATTATTAAAGAAGACTAACCTTTTACATAATATATAAAGATCATTTCAAGGTGAGCTGAATTAGCTTCACACTAGCACATCTCCATTCTGAAGCAAGACACCTTTGTGTTTCTGCACTCTATGCTTCAGGAATCTCAATTATTTGGGAGTAGTGAATTGGAAGGAGTGTTCTTCCTTAATCTGGGCAATTCCAGACCTACACCTGTGTTGTGGATAGCCTTGGGGCTAATTATATTTGATGTTAATACCATTCTCCTGTGAGGGGTTGTGAACAAGGAAAGAGTCAGCACTCAGGTGATTTCCCATAAACCTGCATCCCACCTTAATTTGTAAAACAAAGGAGAACTGATGATTGTCACAAAAAACTGAGAGAGAGAGAGAGAGAGAGAGAGACAGAGACAGAGACAGAGACAGAGACAGAGACAGAGAGACAGAGAAAGACAGAGAGACAGAGACAGAGAGACAGAGAAAGAGAGAAAGAGAGAAAGAGAGAGAGGTTTACTTCAACAATAGCATGTTAAAATGACAACAGTTGTATTGAAATTAGCTTTTAATGATTTCTGAATACATTAATATGGTACAATGGTGAATGACTCTGTAAAACACTATACAACATGCTTTAAATTCTGTGAAATTAACTAAGGGATATTTGAAAATAAGTAGAAGGACTTATTTTCTTCTAAATATGATTTATGAATATATATTGTTTAATTCCTGGGAACAAATTCATATACTAAAGATATGACAGAACATTTCACTACTCAGATATGGTTTATTTGCATAGGAATTATTTATAGTTTCTTTATACTGAATTTAATATCTTGATATAGGCAGTGAACTGTCAGATTTGTGCTTCAGTTCCTACCTGAATTAGGAATGATTGACCATATACAAGACTGTATACATTTACTGAAAAACAATTCTCTAAACTTACTATCCTGAATGTTTCCAACTAGGTATGTTGAAATTTTTTATACCTAACTATGTCAACAGTTAAAAATTTTCAGATACAGCTTCAGACATGTGGCCCTGGCTTTAGAGTCCAGAATAGAAGGGACTACTGGGATAATTGCTGCTGGTTAGCTGGAGCTAAGAAAGCAGTGATTAAGAAGAGAGGTGAGAAAGCTTCTGGGAGGGAACCCGTGTCTGGTTCCGGTCATCCAGCGCCTTTCCCTGACCGAGGAGAGGTGGAGAGGTGTTCGCTGGGGAGTCCCCAGTCCAGATCCGGCTTCCAGCGCCTTTCCCAGCCTGAGGAGGGGTGTCTGCCTGGGAACAGTCTCCTGGCCTGAGACAAGAGAACTATCTTTGCTCCAGTCCACTGCCGGTTAGAGGGCGGCCTGGAGAAGGGACGCAGCTTCTGGGCTCCAGTCTGCACTGGCAAGAGTGTGGACCGCAGAAGCTACACAGCTTCAGGACAGAAAGAAGCAACCTAAATTCTGGGACAGACTCTATTTCGGGCTCCAGAATTTTTGGCACCTTCCTCGTCAGAGGAAAGGTAGTGATCAGTGAGGGCTCTGTCTGCCAGAAAAGGTGAGAGAGTCATATTGTGTCCAGAGTCCAGTCCGTCAGTGGATAGACTGTGCAGGTGAGTGAATAATCTGCAGAGGCAACACATCTACTGGCACAGGCCCCGTATTGGGCCTTCATCTTCAGCAAGGTGTCAAATCTGAACACCAGCACTCGGTGCACATTCCCTGCTAGAAGTGAGCTTCCCTGCAGAGACTAAACTGACCACTGAGACTCAGGAGAAAACTGGACTCCCAGAATTGCTGACAGAGGCTAACAGAATCACAGGAGGAACAAGCTCCAACCAGAGACAACCATAACAACTAACTGCAGAGATCACCAGATGGCTAAAGGCAAACGTAGGAATCTTACTAACAGAAACCAAGACTACTCACCACCATCAGAACCTAGCACTCCCACCTCAATCAGTCCGGAATACCGCAACACACCTGAAAAGCAAGAATCGGATTTAAAGGCATACCCCATGATGCAGTTAGAGGAATTTAAAAAGGGCATTATGAAAGAAATGCAGGAGAACACTGCCAAAGAGATACAAATCCTTAAAGAAAAACTAGAGAATACTTCTAAAGAGGTAGAAGTCCTTAAAGAGTAAGAGGAGAACAAAAACAAACAGGTGATGGAAATGAGCAAAACCATCCAAGACCTAAAAAGAGAAATAGAAGCAATAAAGAAAACCCAAAATGGGATAATGAGTTTCTGGAGTACAGTTTCTTGAGCTCTTTGTATATATTGGATATTAGTCCTCTATCAGATTTAGGATTGGTAAAAATCCTTTCCCAAACTGTTGGTGGCCTTTTTGTCTTGTAGACTGTGTCTTTTGCCTTACAGAAGCTTTGCAATTTTATGAGGTCCCATTTGTCAATTCTTGATTTTACAGCACAAGCCATTGGTGTTCTGTTGAGGAATTTTTTCCCTGTGCCCATATCTTCGAGGTTTTAACCTTGTACAACCACTCTGGAAATCAGTCTGGCGGTTCCTCAGAAAATTGGACATAGTACTACCGGAGGACCCAACAATACCTCTTCTGGGCATATACCCAGAAGATCTTCCAACTGGTAATAAGGACACATGCTCCACTATGTTCATAGCAGCCTTATTTATAATAGCCAGAAGCTGGAAAGAACCCAGATGTCCCTCAATAGAGGAATGGATACAGAAACTGTGGTACATTTACACAATGGAGTACTACTCAGCTATTAAAAACAATGAATTTATGAAATTCTTGGGCAAATGGATGTATCTGGAGGATATCATCCTTAGTGAGGTAACCCAATCACAAAAGAAGTCACTAGATATGCACTCACTGATAAGCGGATATTAGCCCAGAAACTTAGAATACCCAAGATACATTATGCAAAACACAAGAAAACCAAGAAGGATGACCACTGGGTGGATACTTCATTCTTCCTTAGAATAAGGAACAAAATACTCATGAAAGGATATAGGTACAGAGACAAAATTTAGAGCTAAGATGAAAGGATGGACTATCCAGAGAGTAACCCATTCGGGAGTCCATCCCATCATCAGCCACCACACCTAGATACTAATGCTCATGCCAACAAGATTCTGCTGAAGGGACCCTGATATTGCGGNCTCTTGTGAGGCTATGCCAGTGCCTGGCAAACACAGAAGTGGATGCTCACAGCCAGCTATTGGATGGAACACAGGGTCGCCAATGGAGGAGCTAGAGAAAGTACCCAAGGACCTTAAGGGGGCTGCAACCCTGTAGGTGGAACAACAATATGAACTAACCAGTACCCCCTGAGTTTGTGTCTCTAGCTGCATATGTAGCAGAAGATGGCCTAATCGGCCATCATTGGGAAGATAGCCCCTTTGGTCTTGCAAACTTTATATGAACCAGCACAAGGCAAGGCCTGGGCCAAGTAGTGGGAGTGGGTGGGTAGGGGAGCAGAGGTGGGGGGAGGGTATAGGAAACTTTCGGGATAGCATTTGAAATGTAAATAAAGAAAATAATAATAATTAAAAAAAATTACAGCCTTGTATTCAGGCAGTTGCTCTAACTAGAGTAAAACTGTATTATAAACATAGTCATTGAAAAGAGTCATAACTAATTCCCTGGTAAGCATAGCAAGTAGGTTATAAGGTCATATGTCATACTACAATGGTAGTTATAAACATAATATATATTTGGAGTTTGAATATCATCTATCAATTTTACTTACAGGGATTTGCTCGCATGTTTTTACTACACCATTTCAAGAAAATTATTTTATTCTTTTACATTAACAATGTAAAATAAGTTAGTAATGCATACATTCATAAATATATTTAAAATAATGTTAATATTTCAAATAGAAAATATATGTATCAAATAAATATCTCAGTTTTGTATTCTAAGAAGGTATAATTCATTTCATACTATTTCATTCATATATAATTAACATAATGTGATACATGTTCACAGACAAGATCATTTATTAAGCTTCTACATGTAACATTTTACCTGATTTCCACTCCTAATTCTCTACTGGAAAAGAATGTTTTCCTGCCCTTAAAACATTTACTTCCACTTTAAAACCAGACAGAATTAAGTCATCACATGAATGTCATAAGTTTTAGGACACTTTTGCATTGGAATGTGACCTATACTGCCCTAAATTTTAGAAATTCAGTATGAGAGAAAATAGTAATATGCCAAAAGCACATAAAACAACAAGAACAACATTGTGTTGACTAACTAGTTCCTTGGAGTGAGATTGATATCCATACCCCATGGCACTCCATTGGAGAAAACTGATTTTATCTTTCCTAGGAAGTATCAATTGAAAGTAGTTTTTTGTTAAAGTGAGATTTTTGTCTCTTTTAAACTTGAAGAAAACTTTTTTATTATTATTAGATATTTTCTTTATTTACATTTCAAATACTATCCTGAAAGTCCCCTATAAGACCCCCCCCCCCAACCCACCCACTCCAGCTTCCTGGCCCTGGCATTCCCTTGTACTGGGGCATATAATCTTTGCAAGACCAAGGGCCTCTCCTCCCATTGATGGCCTACTAGGCCATCCTCTGTTACATATGAAGCTAGAGACACAGCTCTGGGGGAGGGGGGGGGTACTGGTTACATTTTGTTATATCACTGTCTTTGTGAGTTCATATTGGCATCAACCCTGTTGTGTCCAGATGAAATTATTTTAATGGACCCAGGGAACTCAGCATTTTGCAATCTCTCCACCTCTTCTTTATAAATCTTGGAGACTTGAAATGACAGGTTTATTAAAGCCCATTTTGGCTGAATTATTGAAAGTATCTCACTATCTGCATAGTTTCCAATTGCAGGGTTCTTTGCTAATTACCATCTACTGCAAAAATGAAAAAGAAAAGAAAAATAAAAGACTTTAGAGTCAGGAATGCCCCAATCTCTAGCTATAGCAGGAAACATCCAGCTGCAGGACTGACTTACTATCTTTTTAAGTTGTTGACCCAAACTTTCCATAGTCCTCCCAGAAACATAGAGGCTATTCCAATGTCAGTGTTCACCTTCCACAACCTCATGGTAAGGCATTATTTCTGATGTCACCATTTAATTGTGCTATCAAACATGGAGAAATTGAACTGCTACCACTTGGGAAACTTCATCCCTATGGAAAAACATTCAGGGTAGTCTAAGGAACTCTTCCTACTACCACAAAAGAAAGCAATCATTACCTTGTCAGGAGGTGGGCCTGTGAAGGCTCAATGCCCTAGTGTAGGGGAATGCAAGGGCAAGGGTGAGGAGGCAGGAGTGGGTGGGTGGGTGGAGAACACCCTCAGAAGCAGGGGAGGGGGTATGGGATCAGGGTCACGGGGGGGGGGGGAGACTGGGAAACTGTAGTGGCTATTCCTGGTTGTCAACTTGACTGTATTTGAAATGAACTACAATCCAGAATTGGAAGGCTCACCAGTGAACCTAATCTGGAGGCTTGGAAGATAGAAGTTTCTGATCTGGAATCTTGGTATGGAGATCTTGAGGCATAGTGGCTTTGGATTCCAGAAGATTAAGACAGGGAGATCTCTGAGTTCAAGGTCATCTGGGATTAAAGGTGTGGCGGCATATACCTTTAATCTGGGCTACACCTTCTGCTGGAGACAATATAAGGACATTGGAAGAAGGGAGTCTTGCTCTTGCTGTTTTGGCTGCTTGCCATGTGGGACTGAACAACTGCTAGATCCTTGGACTTCCGTTCACAGCTACTACTGAACCATTGCTGGGAATTGGACTGCAGACTCTAAGTCATCAATAAATTCCTTTACTATATAGAGACTATCTATAAGTTCTGTGACTCTAGAGAACCCTGACTAATACAGGGGATAACATTTGAAATGTAAATAAAGAAAATATCTAATAAAAAATTTAACCACAGGTGAAAAAAAGAGAAAGCAATCATTAGTATTGCAAGGCTACAAACCTTTCTATCTATCAAAGAGACTTACCTGCATGATACACTGGTATATTAGTAGCACAGACTTTGAGGGAGGAACCAACCAGTTTTGATTGCATTTAAAGCTCACTCCATTATATGGAAGCATAGCCAATCTGTTACACTAAATTGTCCAACATCTATCACCACTCTGTCACTGAAAACTAAAAAAACAAACAAACAAAAAAAACATCTCTTATTATTATATGTATGTATAACTCACTGACTTTTACCTCAAGTTTTTCTTTTCTCCTATGCTTTGATGGGAGGTACTTATCAGATCAGGATCAACTTCTCAGAGATACACCACTGAAGAAGATAAACTTCTCTCCTTCAACAATATAAACTGCTGATAGTCCTTCTGGGAAAGGTCTACTTGGCCAAAGTACCAAGAATACATGCCTGTGAAGTGCTCATGTTTGACTTGGAAGGGCATATTACTCACTTCAAGTCTTCATATCCTAGCAATAGATTCCATTCTGAAATGCTAGTTCCTCACTTTAGTGGTTAGAATGAGAATGGTCTCTAATGGCTCATGGATTTGAATATGTGGTCAACATCTAGTGGGACTGTTTGAAAAGGATTTGCAAATATGGCTTTATTGTGGAAGAGGTTTGTAATTTGGGGTAGGCTTTGGGGTTTGAGGTTTAAAATGTTTTGTGTTCTCTCTCTCTCTCTCTCTCTCTCTCTCTCTCTCTCTCTCTCTCTCTCTTTCTTCTCCTTCCTTCCTTCCTTTCTCTTTTCTCTCTCTCTCTCTCTCTCTCTCTCTCTCTCTCTCTGTGTGTGTGTGTGTGTGTGTGTGTGTGTGTGTGTCCCTCCCTCCTACCTCTCTGCCTATTGCTTGTGGATCAATATATTAGCTCACAGCTGTTCCTTTCCAGCACCATTGTGGAATTTAACCTAAAACTATAAGTCGAATTAAACACTTCCTTTTATACATTACTTTGGTCATGGTATTATCTCACAGAAATAATAAAGTAAGAAAGATATGTATATATTACAGTTTTATAGTATCTATACACATTGAAAAACAATAAAATAAATTTTAAAAATTACTATGAGAAAATAGGTTAGAGTCTCTTATTAATTAAACCTATATTGTTAATAAACCTATCCTGTTAATAAATTATTTTTTTTTACCATTAGGATCTGTATAACTCAATTTTATATCTCAAATTGTATATTTCAATTTTAACCTTTAAGGCTATAATAATATAATATAGAGTCTTTCAATATTTTCAGCACTATCAATTTACTGATACTTTTGCTTTATCTGAGAAGTAGTGACTCAATTACTGAAAGTTTGTTCTATTTCATTCTTCTTATTTGATGTAAAAAGGATATGCACATTTGTGACTCTATTCAAGCTACAGCACACTCAAGAGACACTGCTGTAAAAGCAGCTGGCAAATTAACCCACCCACAGCCTAATGCCCTGAAATGTACTTTCTGAACTGTAGCAAATCATATTCATTGAAATTTCTATATTAATCACAGTTAATTTAATTCATTATTCTCTTGGATTTATTACTGTGCTATCATCATGCCCATATAAAACTGTTTTGAAGGTTATACTTTTCTTACTATTTGAAAGTTAAATTCAAGAATATCATGGATTTTAGTTATTTTATCCAGAGAGAGTTCATTTCTCTCCTCCTTCTGTCTCCTACTTCAACTCATTTTAATAGAATATCAGACTTTTATGTATTCTTTTTGTGTTTGACTCACTGACTGTAAACAGATTTACTTACAAGAACATAGACAGCCAAGTAGTAGTGGAATGTGGGTTACTTTTTACTGGCTATACAACTGAAAACAAAGACAACACCTTCCCCAGGAATAACACACTTTCATTAGTAGCTTAAAAGGGTCAGTCCTGATAGAAGGGTGTGGTCCCTTCCTGTCTGTGATGAAGTGTTGACTGCCCCACATTTGCCCAGCGAGTACAAAGGCTATGTCAAATTCAGAAGACATATTTTTCCTGTCTATCTTCTGTTTTCTTTACCTGCTTTCACACATGGCCATGGCAAGCAACTTTACATATATGTCATCATATTTATGAATGTAAAATACTCTAAGATCATATCTATTTTCTTCAAATTCTTTATTAAATAGAGAGTTGTTTCCATGTACTTTACCCTTTAGCCTAATTACTTAGTGAGACAAGACTTTTTCTAAACTAAATCCTGATCTGTAATCGTAACAATACCAACTGCACAAAATGACAATGCCTGAATGTAAAGCTTGAAGTCCTTTCAAAGCGAGACAAAAGAACTCCTGGTAGAAAAGATTATAGTTTTAATAGTTAGGTTTTTCTTTAAAAATCATATCTGAAAATAACTCTGAAATGCATTTTTAGATACTGCCAACATATATAATGATTTTGTAGTTAGTTATTATTAGAAATGCTTGGTTAATTGCTACTGGAGCAAAAGACTCTTTGTTTGATCCTTTACCCTGAAATTTAATAGCTCCTTTATGAGTAAGTACTACATCAAAATGTCAGCAGAAGTAACAGTGAGGCACTGTTCCTGTGTGATTTTATCCAAGAAGTAGGAGGTCAGTTCAATTCAACTGTTGACTGTTGAATAGGAATAAAATTCAAAGAGCAAAATGTCATTTTCAGGAAGTATTTATAAATTAAGTAACAACTACCAATTGCTTGAATTTTAGATTTCCCTTACTCAAAGACTGGAGAGCTCATGCTACAGGTTACTGACTTATGAAGTAGTTAGGAATATATGTGTGTGTGTGTGTGTGTGTGTGTGTGTGTGTGTGTGTGTGTGTGTATGGACTCTCTATATAAGGAATATAATATATATTATAATATATAATATTGTTAGGAAAAATATATATATATTAGATATTGACTGCATTTTGAGTAGCTCAGTGTAAAAATAATAAAAAAAAACAAGGTGATCTGAATAATGCATTCAAAATGTTCAACTTTTATTTATTTCCATTTGTGTAATTAACCATAGATAATACCTTCTTTTTTTCTAGAAATTGGGTTGCTGTGTTTTCCCTTGGCTAATGAAATATTAGTATTCTTTTATGACTGAGGATTTTAAACATGACTTCCTAGGGAATCTTCATGTCATTCATTTTTACTTTTTCCATAGATGTCAATAGACATCTAAGGCACCCAGCCCACAAGCCTGCCTATGAAGAGAGGATGTCAGAAGCAGCCACCATTCTCAGATGGTACCTATATCTCTGTCACAATCATAGCAGCTGTGACTTAAATCAAACAATACTGTTTGGGAGTGGCTTCTGAGTAGCTTTCAAATTTTATTTATTAAAATATAATGCCAAGAGTGAAATAAGAACAGTTTCAGTTGTGTTCTGCTAAGGAAAATTTCTCCAGTGCCAACGAGTTCACAGCTTTTGCCTTCTTTGTTTTCTATTAGATTCAATGGATCTGGTTTTATATTGAGGTCTTTGATCCACATGTACTTGATATTTGTGCAAGATAATAAATATGGCTCTATTTTCTTTCTTCTTCATGTACAGCACAAGTTAGATCAGCCTCAGGCTCTAAGAGCAACAATTGATAAATGGGACCTCATGAAACTAACAAAGTTCTAAAAAGCAAATGGTTCTGAATCAGTAGCTGAGATTGCAAATCTCAAGTCATGAGCACACAACAGAGAAAACAAGAAAAGCTAACTCAGAGTCCCTTGGTTTTAAACCTGAATGTTGCCTTGCAGTGTTGGAACATGCCTTTAATCCCAGCACTTGGGAGGCAGAGGCAGGCAGATTTTTGAGTTTGAGGACAGCCTGGTCTGGTCACTACAGAGTGAGTTCCAGGAAGCCAGGGCTATACAGAGAAACCCTGTCTTGAAACCAAACCAAACCAAACCAAACCAAACCAAACCAAACCAAACCAAACCACACCAAACAAAACAAAACAAAACAAAAAAATAAAACCTGAATGTCAGTTCTAAGAGACTCGCCTTCTCCAAAGGTCACACCCCCTAGTGCATCCTAAACTATTTCACAAACTGAGTACTATGTATTCCAAAAAAGGAGTCATTTTTGTTGAAATAATCATAGTAGTTTTCAGGGTTAATAATTTAGTATTAGAAATATTGTGGGGGTGTTCTACCTTGGAAAATTTGGTTTTGTTATTCATACAGAAAATTAATTTTCCAAATGGCTTCCATATTTGTGAGTAAAAGTAAATTAATATCATTTACAAGTAAATTGGTTGCTAGTTTCCTTTATAGAATGTTTAGAATAATTTCTAATATATTGCATAAAAGTTAGTGATTTTTCTTTTGTCATCACTAAAAAAAGAAAACTCAACTACAACAACAACAAAACTAATGTTAATGAAACATAGTTAGAAAGTAGAACCAAATTCTAAGTAAAAGGAACGTGAAATATAATGTTTTAATGTTGCTGTTGTTATGGACAGGAGAGAATTACCTCAAAGGATGCACCTGAAAGACAGTTAATAAATTGGAAGTGTAGGAAGGTAATGAAAGAAGTTTTAGAGTGAAGAATCTCAAAAATATCTCGTCTTGAAAATTTCTAACAAAATGAAATTAATGTCTACTTTATATTTTTGCCATAGGATGACTTGTATGAATCTGATAAACATATCTTTTTTGTATATTTAAATTTTATTTGTTAAAACTGCTTCCTCTTTCCTTGATCTTCTATGTACCTATAGGAGTTTTTACTATTGTTATCATTATTGTTATTATTATTATCACTTTTATTTTTTTTACAGTCCAGCGATTACCCATCTCCCAGTCCCCCCTCCCACAGTTTCTTATCTCATTCCTCCTTCCCAGTCCCAAGAGGATGATCCCTGCTCCCAGACAAGCCTCCAGATTTTTTAAAAACAGTACTTCTCAATGTCTGTATAAGTGTGCCATTCATTTTGTCTGATCTTATAACCTTCTACAAAACATTATTTGTTAATTAATACCATTACCCAGTTCCACAGGGTGGTACTGGAGGCATAAATTAGAAAGCTGTATTACCCTCAATCATAACAGGTAGAAAATGTTGAGCAAGTGTAAGACCTGGCTGTGGAATGAGAAAGTTAAATCATTATTCTAAATATCTATGACTATGACATCGCATAAAATCATTGGAATAATTATGAAAAATATTAGCCAGTTCTATATTAAGAAAATCATAAAGTGACTATATTCCAGAGATTCTGATATATTTGATTTTCATGGAGAAATGATATTATTTTAAAACCATTCTGCATGTTTTTCTATTGCCCAGTCAGAATTGAGAATCATTATTTTTTCAAATGATATAATCTTTAATTCTGGACTAACTTGAGGCCCAGGTCAATAGAGGAAATCAATTATCTTCTTTTCTTAGATGGGTGAAACTGGAGACTGGATATTTCAGAGACCTAGGTTAGAACAAACAAGTCTTGTAAATTAACCAGAGAAAGAAAGAAAGAAAGAAAGAAAGAAAGAAAGAAAGAAAGAAAGAAAGAAAGAAAGAAAGAAAGAGAAAGGAAGGAAAGAAGGAAGGAAGGAAGGAAGGAAGGAAGGAAGATGGTTAAATGACTCATAATAGTATTCTGCTATGTTCCTGAATGAGTGTTGTCATCAGAGTGGATTCCCCCAGCAGTAGATAGGAATAGATGCACAGACCCACAGCCAGATATTATGCAGAGAAAAGTTCCAAATTGAAGGTTTCCAATGGGTCTCTCCCCCTTGCAGACTAGGAAAATCCATGGAAGGTGTCTTAGTCAGGGTTTCTATTCCTGCACAAAACATCATGACCAAGAATCAAGTTGGGGAGGAAAGGGTTTATTCAGCTTACACTGCCATACTGCTGTTCATCACCAAGGAAGTCGGGACTGGAACTAAAACGGAAGCTGATACAGAGGCCATGGAAGGATGTTCTTTACTGGCTTGCTTCCCCTGGCTTGCTCAGCCTGCTCTCTTATAGAAANAAGACTACCAGCCCAGAGATGGCACCATCCACAAGGGAACATCCCCCACTTGATTATTAATTGAGAAAATGCCTTACAGCTGGATCTTGTGTAGGCATTTCCCCAACTGAAGCTCCTTTCTCTGTGATAACTCCAGCCTGTGTCAAGTTGACACAAAACTAGCCAGTACAATTGACCCCTTGTCAACTTGACACACAAACACATCACTACTAAGCCTCAACCCTTAGTTTCTTATTCATCCCCAAGATCTAAATAATTTTAAAAGTCCCAGAGTCTTGTATATTAAAGTTCAATCCCTTTAAAATGTCCAATATCTTTTAAAATTCAAAGTCTCTTAACTGTGGGCTCCACTAAAATACTTTCTTCCAGAGAGAAAAACAGGGCACAATCACAATCAAAAGCAGAAATTAAACTCCAACTGTCCAGTTTCTGGGATCCAACTCAAGATCTTCTGGGCTCCTCCAAGGGCTTTGGTCACTTCCCCAGCCCTGTCCTTTGTAGCACACAGCTTGTCTTCTAGGCTGCAGCTGACTGTACGCCACTGGTGCTGCTGTTCTTGGTTGTCATCTCATGGTACTGGCATCTCCAAAACACCACATGACCCCTTCAGTCCTGGGCCATCAATTGCAACTGAGGCTGCACCTTCACCAATGGCCTTCCATGGCCTCTCATAGTGCCAAGCTTCAGTCACTTTTTATGACCACTTAATGCCTTCAAAACCTGTACCACCTGGGTAACTCATACACATTACTAAGTCCTGCTGCACCACAAAGTAAAACCTTGGTTATCTCTGAAACACAGCCTCTGTGCTCTCAGAAAACACTTCCCAGAAGATTTCACCTCAATGATACTGGTCTCTTCTTAATCATAGCTAATTTCTTAGCTCCAGCTAACCAGCATCAATAGTCCTAGTAAATGCAGTTTTCACTTTAGTAGTTCTGGTATCTTGTTAATCACAGCTGATTCTTCAGCCCCAGCTCTACAGAATCTTCACAATCAAAATACCAATGGCCCTGAAAAGAGTCTTTAATTTTCCCTCTGAAATGTCACAAGCCAGACCTCCATCTGCTGCACTGTTCTCAACATTATTTTCCAAGCTCCTATACAACATCCCACAGAGCTCTTAACACTGATATTCTAGCCCAAACTTCCAAAGTCCTTCCACAACCCTCCTGAAAACATGGTCAGGTTGTAACAGGAATACCCTACTATGTTGATACCAATTTGTCTTAGTCACATCATGACCAAGAAGCAAGTTGGGGAGGAAAAGGTTTACTCATCTTACACTTCCAAACTACTGTCCATCACCAAGGAAGTCAGGACTGGAACTAAAGCAGGAGCTGATGCAGAGGCCATGGAGAGATGTTCTTTACTGGCTTGCTTCCCCTGGCTTGCTCAGCCTGCTCTCTTATAGAACCAAGACTACCAGCCCAGAGTTGGCACCACCCACAAGGGGACCTCCCNGCTTGATCANTAATTGAGAAAATGCCTTACAGCTGGATCTTGTGGAGGCATTTCCCCAACTGAAGTTCTTTTCTCTGTGATAGCCTGTATCAAGTTGACACAAAACTAGCCAGTACAGAAGGAGAGAGTGAAAAAGACTATCTGAATTTGAGAGAATGGAGGACACCCATGAAAACATGGCCCACTGAATCAACTAAGCATTGAGCACATTGGCTTGCAAAGATGATAGCAGCAAGCATGGGGTAGGCAGGGGTCTCCAGCAGGTGCTCCTCTTACTTGTTACAGTTATTAGCTTGATATTTGTGTGGAAAGCCTTACAGTGAGATCAAATATATCTCTATTTTGTCTGTCCTTGGGAATATTCTCCTTCTATTGGGTGCCCTGTCTAGCCTCAGTAAGAGGGGATTGCATCATTTTGTTGTTTTTTCGTTTTTTGTTTTTGTTTTTGTTTTTTTGTTTTGTGGTTGTCTCTTGGAAGTCTGTTCTTTTCTGAAGAGAAATGGAAGGGGAGTGTGTTGGAAGTGAGGAGCTTGGAGAAGAGATGGGCAGGATAAAGAATGGTTGGGATGTATTCTATGAAAGAAGAGTGAGAAAAAATCTATTTTCAATAAAAAGAAAGTTTATTATGTCTCCTTAGATCTCTTCAGTAAAGGTTCCTACACCTAAGGTTGAACCTGCAGGCTGGTTATATGCATTATGCTTTCAAAATTGTGATAAGGATTGACATGAATCTTATTCCTGTGCCACTTCTCAGGTTGGGTGATTAATTACAGTGGTTGGGCTTTAATTAGTTTACCTATCTATGTATATTTCTCATTATGACAACTTGTCCAGTGTCACCAGCTCTCCTTCACTTGGACTTCCACAGCTATGGTTACAAGGGCTTCCAAGCATCTCTCGCCTCCTTTCTGTCCTGTTCCTCCATTTTTCAATCACTTGGTAACAGCCATGGAAGGAAAAAAATTAGTGGTCAATTATTTGACTTTTAGGTGTGAAGATCTTAATAAATTGCCTTTTTAAATTCCAGAGTGTCTATGTCATGTTGAACTAAAAGTGGTTTGAGAGATGGCAACTGAAGGCAGAGTGCTATGGAATTCACAAAAATCTAAGAGGGACAGGATACTAAACACTCAGAGAAGAATAAGTAGTACACTGCTACACAGTTTAGATTCTAATATGAGCATCTGTTTTTTAGTACTTAAGTGTTTTACAAAATTCTATCTTCATTGTACATTGAGCAACAGTTGGAATTTGCCTTAATGATCATGTAATGTATATTTATATATCTAAAATAATCCAAGCTAAGGCTAGAATACTGTTTTTCCATGAAGCATCTGATATATTATGTTAGGATGTCATTTTTTATAGTAAAAAAAATGTTCCTTTGCAACTATATTAATATGCACAAAAATAAGATAAATTAATTGCCAATTAAAATATGTAAACTGTGTTTTTTATGTCAGAACCACACTAATTCATCAACGTAATTGTATCATATACAATAGGCAATTAAACTTACAATTATGGTTTATGGAAAATATAATTTTAAATTGTTGTGGAAATGTATTATTTATAATTATTCGTGGTGGTGGTGATGACTGCAGATGTTTATGTGTGTATGTGTGTGTTGTTTGTATAGTTTTCTCATTGTGTGAGTATTGGTATGCATAGCTGTATTGAGTATATAATGTAATTGTTCCACAACCACATTTGACTATGTTGAACAATCTTGACTGACATTTGAGACTTCTTTATTTTCCTTACTTTATTATGGCCAGTAAATTATGCTTGGACTGTTCTTATTGCCTTTGGTCTTCCATATAACAATGGCACATGATGGTCTTCTCTTTACATTGTTTTTGCTTTGAAAGAGGAGGCAAGATTCTGGTCTCCATCCAAAACATATCTGATGTTTCACTGGGAGGGGGAATTTTTAACTGTTCTATTTTCTAGTCACAGAAAGTGCTGAGAAGAGCAAAGACTTCACAGTGTTTTATTTCAATATTAAGAAGTGGAAGACATATTGAAGACAGAAACTAAGAGGAAAACTTTAAGAGAGGAGTTCCCACAACTGTCAGGAGACTGAAATTATAGCATATTAAAAGCCCTTCTTCATGGGCCATGGCTATACATTTCCACAGAAACTCTACCTGAGTCTCAGGGTAACTATTCCTGTCAAGCAATATATCTTGTCTTTATCATTATATTGACTTACTCCTTTCAAATGCCTCAGATATTGAATTCCAATTTCCTACTTAATGATACATTCCTCATGAAAATGTGCAAACAGTTACAGAGGGTTTGGAAGAATTCATTACAGTCCATTATCGAATTTGCAGTGTGGATACAAGCACTTTTGGCTGAGATGGAAAGATCTATTGAACAAGTTTGTGCCAGAGACCCTATATTGAAAGTTTATAAAGCTACTTTCACTGCTACATAGAATGTTATGACATGAGGGTTTTTCAGTGCCCCATATTTTGGGCAATTTCTTCTTTGTTACCATGCACACATAAGTTGCTTTTGATAGCATACAAAATGTTTGCATCACGAAATCATGAGTAAGAGGTAAGAGTGCAGGTCTGCATGTTTTCCTTATCTTTTTCAAAGTTTGCATTAAGCTCTGTTGAAAAATTCACATTATTCGTTGCATGACATTTATGCTGAATTCAGGTATGAGTAATGTAACAGAGGGGTGTGGACTTTGACAGAAGAATTTGCATTTCTTCCCCTTTTCTAAAGAATATCAATGAAGCAGAAAATAGTCACAAATAATAAGAAGCATTGGATACACAACAATCTCCACTATCCTATACATGAGAGAAGGTGGCAGAAGAAATAACACCCTTTCACTCACCTATGACTGCATACAAAGCAATCTCTTTCATCGTTTTTCATTCTTATGACCTTCAAATGTCAAACATTCCTCTATAACTTCAGATAATGAAATATAATTTGAGTGTTGAATCATAACTTCATGCTAATTTAGGCTCAGTGCCCATAAATGATTAATTCATTCTTGAATTCAGTATTATCTGCCCATATGAATTTTTTTTTAATGAGGGCCACTTAGTTAATTGGCACTCTTTATTTGTAGACATATCTTTGTGACAAGTTTGTGGCTCTTATAGGAAATTTAGCTTTAAAGAAATAAAAGCCCTTCCAGTACAAAAAAAAATGCACATAGAAAATTACTCTCATGACCTCAAATTTGGACAAAGATAAAATGAAACAATTTTACATTTCTTTAAATCTACTTTTTTGAACTTCTTCAGAGGATTTTCATTGAATACATGAAATTTGATCCTTATGCAGAACAGAAAGGACTGACACTTGGGTCTAAAAAGTTTGCTGGATTGGGACGCTGTCCTCTGCACATCCTGAATTTGAAAAGTTATTAATCTCTTCCCCAGTAAATTTTTGTATCAGTGCCAACATTTATGGCAAGGAAAGACATATCCTTATAATGACTAATGATCACTTGTTCAGATAAAATCGCATGAGACAAGAGTCACCAATATAAAGGGATTCAGAGGCAAAAAAAGAAAAAAAAAGCCTTTAGCAATATTTCTCTGTGAAAAGCTGTGTTGAAACAAGCTGACTTGTACCTTATATCTGGAGTGAAACCTGAAATGGAAAATGGGGGATGAACACACAGCCTGAAAAACTAAAGCAAATAACTAGAAACTCAGAGTAATAAAAAAATCTATTAAAAAAGAATTGATTCAAGGGAACAAAAGAAGTAGCCCTAAATATTAGGGTCTACTCATAAACTCCATCATTGCCATTCTCACTGAGCAGTGCCCATGAAGCATCTACAAGGAAGAGCATCTGAATGCTTCACTAATGGCAATCCACTTTAGCAAGACTCATGGAAACACATTGGATTCTACCACGACAAGGCCCATGGAAACCCCTTCCAATGTAGCAAGAACATGTGGTGATTTGGTAGCCTTTATGCTTATTACCTAGATTGTGTATGCTATAAACTCTCCTTGTTTTTGCTATATTCTTTATACTTAGCAATGCTTAGTCTTACTATTTTTGGTTACTGGTAAGGCTGAGATCATGCAATCTGAAAGTCCTGTGAATGATTCAATGGTTTTCTCAATATTTCTTCAAGTGGTAAAACTTTCAACTCCTCTCTCTGCCTCTATTGATTCTCTAAAGGTGACCATTAATCCTGGGTCTTTTTTGGACATGTAATCCTGTCCCTAGAGAAATACCTACAGTCAAAGTGAGTAAGCCTGTATAGTTGTGGATAGCAGTGAGTTCTGCTTGTATAACTGTTCTGAGCAAGATATGTCTGATCAACAGAATGAATGGGGACCCTATGTGATCAAAAGAGACTTTGAATGTAAAGAAGATATGTCTTATTAATAGATATTTATAAATGGTTCTTGCAAAGATGGTATCAGGAATTGATAGGTGCATAAGAGGAAAGGTTGCTAGATACAATAAGAACATCTTTGTCTGCAAATTTTTTAAAAAAGTATTAGGACAGATAGGTGCTCTTTGCTGACTGGACTTATATCTGTCTTTCAACCTTACATAACTTTGGAATCACATTTAATAACAGTTGTGCATGAAATCATGTCTACAGGACATGCCTGACTAAACATAAGGTTAAGAGGTGACTGACCTATCAAGAGTAGGGAAGGAGGAAGGGAAAGTATCAGGGTTATGATTTCTAGTAATAAAATAACCAATAATGTCACTGCTCAGATGAATAGGATTGTGATTGCATAAATAAGGATGGGTAGAGCTATTCTGCAACACTTGCTTGAAAGTCAACAACTGGTCACTCTCTTCACTTTTACCAACAGCACACATCTGTCCACAAGTGCCAGAACCCTCCAGTGTTGGTTGCTTGAACTCGCTCTCAGTTCTTCAGAGAATAGTGGTAGCAATATTTCAGAATGTAAAGAGGAATATGTATGGCCAAGAGATTATAAAGAGGAAATGCATTAAGGTATAAGTACTAAAAGTAAGAACAGGACTGAGACCACAAATAGCTAACAACAGCAAAAACAAGAAATTGCTTGACATTAAAGCACACCTTTAAATATTAATGATCTCAAGTCCTCAATCAAAAGACACAGGTTAGTTCAATAATATTGAAGGTAAATTAAATCAAGAGAGATAAAGGCAACTTCATTCCAACCAAGGAAACAATTAACCAAGAAAATACTACAATCCTAAAACGTATACAAGCAAACTGTAGCATGGAGTTTCACTAAAATGTGGCTATTGCACTTAAGGGAACAGATTAACTGCAAATTAGTAATTTTGGTTGATTCAATACTCAGCTTTTTCTAATAAGCATGTTTGCTAGTAAAAAAGAAAAGAATCATCAAAATAAAATAACGTCATACATAAAATAGATAAAACAGATGTCTAAATACTATTTCACTTATACAACCTTTTTCAAGGAAGCACATGCCATTCAAAATAATGTCTGCTTATGTTCTTACAACATTTTCTTTGATATTTGGCTCCAAACACACCATTTTCTTATTTGTTTTAAAGTGTAAATACTATTTTATGTGAGTACCTTGCATCAGAGTTCAAAAAATATGTTGAAATAATTCTAAAATAGAGGAAGCCTTTTCTGTGATGAGCTTAGCCTTTTCTCAGTCATGGGAATCACTAGTAAGCCAAAAGAAAGGCTCTCAAATGCACTTATGAGCTATTAGATAGTCTTACTCATTAGAAATGTTCCTTTCTAACAAACTTCACTGTTACTTCAGTGTTCCATGCAATTCCTCTGTGTAATCGGCCCTTTCAAATACCTTCTTTTTTTCCCCAATTTTATTAGGTATTTACTTCATTTACATTTTAAATGCTATCCCCAAAGTCCCCTATACCCTCCCACTCCTGCTCCCCTACCCACCCACTCCCCCTTCTTGGCCCTGGTG
>NC_034600.1:67247970-67272042 GCF_900095145.1 Mus pahari | reverse complement strand
AAATTCATTGTTTTTAATAGCTGAGTAGTATTCCATTGTGTAAATATACCACATTTTCTGTATCCATTCCTCTGTTGAGGACTCAAATACCTTCTTAATCACCACTGAAACTCAAAGAAAAGCAAACCATTCCCTCCTGGTTTCAGGTATATGATTAAACATAGTTGGATTTATTTTTTAGGATTTAATAGGAATCTTATTTGGCAATCCTATAGATGAACTGGCTATCTAAATCTGTCAGTATCTTTTTGTGTTCTTGTCTTGTTTGTTTTTTTTTTCATGGTGTGTATATAAAGCTCTGTCTCTCTCTTGGTAGGGGCACTCCTTGTCACTGAGCTACATTGTCACCACTGATGCTAATAACCCTCAGATAACTTGAGAAAAGCTAAAATAGAGCTTATAAACAATATTTTCTCTTAAAAGACTTATCAGATATACATTAAATGAATGTGTATTTCTTGTGTAGAAACTCGGTAAAATAATAATGAAAAATACACATGCATCTATGTACAATGCAGACTGACTATTAGCACATCCACACCAATCAAAACATTCATTTATGTTTTCAAGAGGAAAACACAATTCTCACCTCAAGGAGTAGCTTATTCTGGAATGAAACATCAGTGACTATAGCCCAATAACCTAGATTTTAATATGTATCATTGGTTCATTGAAATTATGTGCTAAGAAAGAAAGAAAGAAAGAAAGAAAGAAAGAAAGAAAGAAAGAAAGAAAACCACAAATGAAACCACACAATTAAGGTTACTTAATCTTTGACAAAGATGCCAAAAATATACAAAGGGAAAAAAAAAGAAAGCATCTTCAATAAATGGTGCTTGTCTAACTGGCTGTCTATAGGTAGAAGAATGAAAGAAAGCCCATATTTGTCACCTTGTATAAAGCTCTAGTCCAAGTGGATCAAGAACTTCAACATAAAACCAGATACACTGGATCTAATAGATAAGAAAGTGGGAAAGACAGCACAAGGGAAGGCCTGAGCCAAGTAGTGGGAGTGGGTGGGTAGGGGAGCAGGGGCGGGGGGGGGTATAGGGAACTTTTGGGATAGCATTTGAAATGTAAATAAAGAAAATAATAATAAAGAAAAATAAATGAAAAAAAAAATGTGGGAAAGAGCCTTGAACTCATTGACACGGGGGAATTTCCTGAACAGAATTCCAGTGGCTCATGCTCTAAGATCAACAATTGATATAGGAGACCTCATAAAACTGGAAAGCTTCTGCAAGGCAAAGGACATAGTCGATAAGACACATTAGCATACTACAGATTGGGAAAAAATCTTCACTAACACCACATGTGAAAGAGGGCTAGTATCCAAAATATATAAAGAACTCAAGAAGTTAATCACCCAAAACTCAAACAACCCAATCAAAAATGGGGTATAGAATTAAATCAAGAATTTGCAGCTGAGGAATCTTGCATTGTTGTGAAACACTTAAAGAAATGTTCAAAGTCCTTAGTGATCAGAGATATGCAAATCTAAATGACCCTGAGATTTTACCTTGCACTAATCAGAATGTCTAAGATCAAAACATCTGGTGACAACACAGTTGGAGAGGACGTGGAGCAAGAGGAATACCCCTCCATTGCCGGTGGGATTGCAAACTGTTACAACCACTCTGGAAATCAATTTGGAGGTTTCTTAGAAAATTGGAAATAGATCTACCTGAAGACCCAGCTATACCCCTCTTGGGAATATACCCAAAAGATGCCCCACCATGCCACAGGGGCACATGTTCCACTATGGTCATAGCAGCCTTATTTATGATAACCAGAAGCTGGAAAGAACCCAGATGCCTTAAGACAGAAGAATGGATACAGAAACTTTTGTTCATTTACACAATGGAATACTACTCAGCTATTAAGAAAGAGGACATCCTGAGTTTGCAGGCAAATTGATGAAACTGGAAAATATCATCCTGAATGAAGTAACTCAGACCCAAAAGGACATGCATGGTATGTAATCACTAATAAGTAGATATTAGCCAAAATATAAAAAACATATAGAATACACAAGATACAGTCCACAGACTTCACAAAGCTCAACAAACTAAAAGTACCCAAGTGGGGATGCCTCAATCCTACTTGGGGAAGAGAAGAAAGCAATCACAAGTATGGAGAGAGAGAGACCTGGGAGGGGTGGATAGGGGAGTAGTGAGGACAGGGGAATCTGATATGGTATTGGGTGTGGGAATAGGGCTGAAGCCCTGAGGGCCAGCAGAAAGAATGTAAACAGGCTACCTTAAAATGTAGGAGGTTGGGGGAACCCCCCAGAATGCACCAGGGACCTGAGAGGTCAAATACACCCAGGACTCAAAGACAGGGACCTTAGATGAAACGCCTGATAGTAGGGAGAGGGAACTTATAGAGCCCACCTCCAGCAGGAAGACAGAGCATCAAGTGAGGGATGGGATTGCCATCCCACAGTCACATCTCTGACCCATAATTGTTCCTGTCTGAAAGAATTACAAGGATGGAAATGGAGAGGAAACTGAGGAAAAGAAGGTCCAGCAACAGGCATAAAGTGGGATCCAGTTCAAGGGGAGGTCCCAAGGCCTGACACTATTATTGAGGCTATGGAGAGCTCGCAAAAGTGGACCTAGCATGATCACACTCCAGAAGACCCAACAAGCAGCTGAAAGAGTCAGATGCAGATATTTACACTCAACCAATGGACAGAAGCTGCTGACCCCTGTGCTTGAGTAAGGCAAAGTCTGAAAGAAGGTGAGGATGATGGTGACCCTGGAGGAGGACCAGCAGTCTCAATTAGCCTGGAACCGGGAGATCTCTCAAATACTGGACCACCAGACAGCATAGACCAGCTGATATGAGGCCTACAACATACATACACTAGAGGACTTTCAGGTCTGTGTTCATTTAGGGATGATGCACCTAATCCTCAAGAGACTGGAGGCCTTAGGGAGTATAGAGGTCAGGTAGGGTGGGGGTTAGGGGCATCCTCATTGAGATGGGATGAGTTGTGGAATGTGTAATAGTAGGAAGATGGATGGGGAGGCTGGGAATGGAATATGGAGTTTAAAAAATAAATTAGAAATAAAATAAAATTTAAAAAAAGAAATCAAATTATCAAATAACCACCAAAAAAATAATGTCGTAAATAAACATAGTTGTCTTAGTCAGGTTTTCTATGCCTGCACAAAACATCATGACCAAGAAGTAAGTTGGGGAGGAAAGGGTTTATTCAGCTTACATTTCCACATTGCTGTTCATTACTAAAAGAAGTCAGGACTGGAACTCAAGCAGGTCAGGAAGCAGGAGCTGATGCAGGGCCATGGAGGGATGTTCCTTACTGGCTTGCTTCCCCTGGCTTGCTCAGCCTGCTCTCTTATAGAATCCAAGACTACCAGCCCAGAGATCTTCCCACCTACAAGGGGCCTCTCCCCCTTGATCACTAATTGAGAAAATGCCCCACAGCTGAATCTCATGGGGACATTTCCCCAACTAAAGCTTCTTTCTCTGTGATCACTCCAGCTGTGTCAAGTTGACATAAAACTAGTCAGTACAATAGTACTCAGATACATAGCTTAAAAGCCCAGGTAGACAGGCTGCAACAAAATATAGAACTCTCTGATACAGGCTTCAGATATCATTTGATAACATTCTTAGCCTGTTGCTTTGTAGAAGAAATTTCTGTGTAAATAAATTTTAAAAGATTTCACCGGTTAGTTACATGAATGCTAGGTCACACACTCAGGTTTGAGAATGGCTAACATGAGGACAGCCATCACCTAAGATAAATTTTAATTAGTGTGGACAGATAGTATTCCAACCTCTTCAGAATCATTAAACTTCTAATCAGCTATTATCAGCCTTGCAGAAGGTTCAATGAAAGCTGTTTTTTTTCCATGAACCTTTATACATCAAACACATACACACACACACATATTTAAAATCTAATCTTCTAATATTTATATGCCATACTTCTGAATGTAAATATTTTGCCATAAATATTTCACCATAATTTGGACTGAGCACGGGGACCCCAATGGAGGACTTAGGGGAAGGACTGAAGGAGCTGATGGGGTTTGTAAACCCATAGGAAGAACAACAATATCAATCAACCAGAAACCCCAGAGCTCCCAGGGACTAAACCACTAACCAAAGAGTACACATGGAGGGACCCATGGCTACAGCTACATATGGAGCAGAGGATGGCCTTATCTGACATTAGTGGGAGGAGAGACCCTTGGTACTATGAAGGCCCAATGCCCCAGTGTATGGGAATGCCATTGAGGTGAGGTGGGAGTGGGTGGTTGGGGGAGCATCCTCATAGGAGCAGGGGTATGGGGATGGGTTAGGGTGGTTGTGGAGGAGAAACTGGGAAGGGGAGATAACATTTCAAATGTAAATAAATAAAATATCCAATAACAAAAGAAAAATAAACTTCCCCATAACTCATTAATTTTGTAAAACATTTTCAAACAAATACAAATTCCATTACGTCACCTGATAAAACCTTCAAGTGAGGGTAAATATCCCAATACCCACACAGTTGTATTCTGTTGCATTTAGTCTATGGTAATATCTGAAAGTAACATATGTACCTCATGATTGGGCCACATAAAGATATGAGTTACTGAAACAACAGCTTAAGAGATGACCATTTTGTCAAGGACAAATAAAACTTTTCAAGTTTGACATAGAGAGAAAAGAAAAGGTTATGACAAAAATCTCAGTATTGTTTTAAAATGGAAGAATTAGGGACAGATCATTATTAAATTGGAGCCTCATTAAAACTGTGAACTTGAAAGCATTGGGAGTGCACTGGAAGGACATTGTGAACTTAAAGAAGCCAGTGATACCTGGTCATGATTTCACACACCTTTAGTTCTAACACTCGTGAGGCCTAGGCAGGTGGGACTTCTCTATAGTAGGTAAATTCATCAGATCTCCATCCTGCAAATTCTTATATCATGTTTAGCTCTCGTTCCACTGTAGGTTACCTTATTTTAGAAGGTAACTTAAGTCAACAATTTAATGTAATTAAATTTATACTTATTTAAGGATATCATTATATATCATACATGTAATTCATCGTATTGACTATAATATCCTCTAAGAAACTTTTAATATGTGTTTTAAGTGCATTTATGAATGTAACATCATTATGACACAATAGGATCATTGTGATAATAATTAAAATAATTAAGAAAGGAAAAATAATTAAGTTATGAAAAATAAAACTTAAGATCCCAAAGTAGAAATTATATTTCAACATTCCTAAAAACAGTTTTAATTTATTCCAAATATTAACTTTATCTTTAATATAATTTAAGATCATGTTGTAGAGTGCTTATACTATCATGCTAAAGGAAACATCTAGGGAATTCTTAGCTTCTTCAAAATTATACACACCTATCAGTTATTTTAAGATCACAGTTTACATATCTGGAAATGCTTATGAAGTCAGTTGTCATATATTTTAAATCCTATGCATATTATGGGATATCTGTATATTAAATATGAGAGAGATATTTTGTTGTTCTTGTTTTGTTTTTAAACAGAAGAACCAAAATGAAAATAAAGTTTGATACCAATTCTCAGGAAAAAAGCATTTTTCAAAAAAAAATGTATATTAGTTTACTTAAATTTCTATATTTCCTGCTCTTGCTCTAAGGGATAGGCTTTTTCAAGACCATACTCAGCACAGAATTTTCTGACCTTCATTTCAGTTCTTTTGGCTTATCTAATTTTGCTATATATAAGTGGTATACTTTGGTATATTACCTCTGATGGGGATTGTTCTTTTAAGCATCAGATAATTTAAGATTCTGCTGAGTAACTACCGAGAATAACACACCTGCTGTGTATCTGCTTCATCCAGGGTAGGTGGTCCCTTCTATCTCCTTAGCTTCTAGCCATATGCCCTCCTTCTCTTCACAGATTAGATGTTTATGACTATAGGCCCCAGCTATAGACTTCAACTTGTGTTGGTATCCATATTCTTTGTTTTTCCTAGAAGCTGCTATTTTGTTATATCTAAGTTTGCTTGGTAGCTGGTAGAACCCACCTGGATTTAGTTTTGTTGTTCATCCCCTTAGTTATATACATTGCGCTTTTATGCCCATTTTACCATATTCTGAATGCCAATCTTCTATAAACTCTGTAATTGGCAAGCATCTTCCAAATTATATCTTCCATTGTCATGTTTGTTCAGTGAATTTCAACGTTTTACTTACTTTTTCTGATTTATATACAGCTGAAGCTTTTAGAACAAAGTTTTAAATTTCAGTGCATCACTTTTGTGTGTGTGTGTGTGATTTATATTCAACTGAAAATTCATACAAACTAAAGTCAAAAAGACTTACAACCCCTCCTAAAATGTTCATAGGTTTGTGCTCTAAGAAAGTTTATTTGTTTTAATAATTTTATTGTTGACATGAGTTAGATATGGGGTAAACATTTTTTTTTTAACTTATTGAGGTCAAGGTGTTGTCACAACATTTCTATAACTTTCATTGTAGAGTATTTCTATAATATAGCTTTCATTGTAGAGTATTACAATAAATTAAAACAAGCTCATGGCTTAAACAGTAAAAGTGGATACCTTCTCATCTTTGAGCCTGGAGTGTGAGATCAGTGTGATCTTGAGGCTGAGTCTTTATTTTGAAGTATAAAATGGGGGAAGCTGTTATGCCTTGTTGCTTCTGGCCTCTGAAATCAGTATATTCCTGAAGATACTATTCTTTTAGTATCAGCTGGGTACATAATTGACAGTAACCAGAAAAATGAAAATAACCTAAATCTCCATCAACTGATAAATGGATAATGAAAATGTGGTACACAGTGGAGCATTATTTAGATAAAAATGAGATTTGCAGGGAAGTAGATGGGATTGGAAATAATCATTCCTAGTGAAGTAACCCAGAGCCAGAAAGTCAAATTCCACATGATTTTTTTTCTCAATTATGAATTCTTAACATAAATGTTGGATACATGAAAGTAGGTGTTCCTATCAAAGTCAGGATATAAGTAAGAGTGAGGGATCATAGATGATGGAGAGAAAACATTAGGGACATGCTTGAGTGGTACAGGATGCAATACAAGGGACCCTGGCTAAATATCTGTAGAAAATGCCATACAGAAACTTACTACTATAAAAGCTTCCTAACACACACACACACACACACACACACACACACACACACACACACACACACGGAGAGAGAGACAGGGACAGAGAGACAAAGAAAGAGGCAGAGACACAGAGAGATAGGCAGGCAGGCAGGCAGAGAGACTGACACAGGTAGACCAGCACACAAAGAGACAAAGAGAGAGTATAAAAACAGTTACCCTAAAATGAGAGAGGATAATTCCACTCTCAGTTAATACAGTCTACAAAGCAAATAAGCTTGGTGCCAAGTATATGATATTTAATGAGTTGTTGGCCAACCCATGCACAAAACTTTCAACCCAAAACTTGTCCTATCTTAAAGAAAGGCAGAGACAGCAGATGATGCAGAGACTGAGTGTATGCTGTACCAATAAGCAGCCCAACTTGAGATACAATTCATGAGCAAGCATCAATTCCTGAGCCTATTAATGATATTGTGTTATGCTTACAGATAGGAGTCTAGTGTGGCTGTCCTGTGAGAGGCTCCTCCACCCAGCAGCTGACTCAGAGGGAGGCAGATACCCACAGTCAGACAGTAGATGGAGCTTGGGGACTCTTATGGAAATGTAGGGGGAAGGATTGAGAGTCCTGAAGGGGATAGGAATTCCACAGGATGTCCAAGATTCAAGTAACCTGGAAACATGGGGTTCTCAGAGACTGAACCTCTAAGCAGTGAGCATATAGAGGGCTCGACCTAGACCTCCTTGCACATAAGTAGCAGATGTGCAGTTTGATCCTTACGTGAGTCCTGAACAACTGGAGCTGGATCCTAAAATCTGTTGCCTGTCTGTGGGATATTGTGTAGATGGGATGCCTTGCCTGACCTCAGTAGGAGAGGATGCCCCCAGCCCTGCAAAGGTTTGATGTGATAGGATGGGAGGATAACAGGAGGTCAGAGCACCTGATCTGAGGATAGTGGGATGGAGAATCGGGGAAGAAGTGTTGGAGGGAGTGATGAGGGGGCATTTTCAAGATATAAATTGAATAAAATAAAATAAAAAATAAAGCAAAAAAAAAAAAAACAAAAAAAAACCAACTTAGCCATAAAATGATGCCTAAACTGATAGAGGAAGGGCTTGCTGAGTCGTTATCTGAGAAGCATCCTTCTACAACAGTTTAGAACAAATACAGAGACCCACAGCTGGATATGATGCAGAGAGTTCGAGTCCTTGGAGCACTCAGTCCTAAACAGGATGTCAGGTTACCTCCCTCTGGATGATATTTTCTAGTTCTAACAATTTGTTAGCAAAATTCATGACAGGCTGATATTGGGTTGTAAAATGAATAAATAAGTTAATAAAAAACAATGAGAAGAACAAAACTGAATGTCTATATCAAATTGCTTTTCTCTATACTCAGATAGTCTTGCAGAGGAGGGGGCATAAAGACTGCAAGAGCCAGAGGAGTCTGGAGAACACAAAGAAATCAAGGCCTTATAAATCAGCATGAAAAAGGCTAAACTCGCTGACTTGGAGGCAGCATCTAAAAGGCTGGCAGAGATCTACACCATGAACTCTGAATATATATATTATGATTTCTGGTTTAGTGTTTTTCAGGGATGCCTGTCTCTGGGATGAGGTAGGTTCTGCTGCTGTAGCTTGGTTCCCTGTCTTCTGTTTGTTTGTTGTTTTGGTTGTTTGTTTTATCTAATTCGGATGTGATAGTTTTTCTTCTTTCTTGTTATAGTTTCCTGCATTTTATTATTATCTGTTAGAAGTCTCTCTGTTTCCTAAAGGGAGGGGTAAATGAAGTGGATCTAGGCAGGAGAGGAGGTGGGAGGAACTACAAAAAGTAGAGAGAGGTAAAATAGTAATCAAGTTATATTAAATAAAACATATATATTTTATGTAAAAGGAAAAAGAAAGAAAACTTTCTAAGAAATACAGACATTTATTGTATTATATCATAAGCATATAAGGTAGGTTTAATTTAAAAGAAGAGAGGTTTCTATTATCCTAAAATTGTGAACATGGAGAAATGAGGAAAAGCCTTCCTCTAGGCTTTTGAGTCAGAGAAGTTACTACAGAAAAATTATTCTACTCCTCAAAAGTTTTCAAAAGAAGCAGATACCTTTGGGAATATCAAATTTTCTGTCTCAAAAGGAAAATGAACAGAACTTCAAATATGGTTTAAGGCAAAAATAATTTTGCTGCATATTAAAGACTGATTCCAAAATAAAAAGTAGAACATCTTTTGGAACTAGAGAGATATAGTTAAGGGATCAAATTCATAGATGTAAATTCATATAAGACCGAGATAGAAGAACAGAACCTTCATATTCCAAAAATGTTGTGGCCCATTTATTTGTGCCCTCACTGCCTCCTGTACTAGAACACTTCAGCCACAGGACTGAATTAAACATTTATTGTAATGGTAAGCTCTGAAAGCAAAAAGTCATCCATACAGGCAAAAGTGAACAAAATGTGAGGATGTTCCAGACAGTACAATGCCAATTAAGACTGAGAAACGGCATGTTGTGAAAACGAAGCAAATCCCAGAAATCTGCACTGCTATGAGTTGGGGAAGGGTCAAGGTGAGAAATTATTGTTTAAAATTTAAAGATCAGCGAAATGCTTTACATACAATGAAGCATAATCATGTCTCACCGGTGGCTTCACGTTTTATGAAATCTGAAACTTGTACAGCAATGTGCTGAGGAAATACAGAATACACAAATCTCTGTAAAATAGTGTTTCATGCAGAGATAAGTTTACATCGTAGTTTAATTTAAAATAATAAATACTACAAAATTAGTGATATAACAGTTTTAAGAATTATGTTCTGAAATATTTTCCCTTGAGGTCAGTCTTAAGTCCTATATATACTAAAACCATTATCGAGCTTCAACAGGTAGGAGCATCATATTTAGGAATATCTATGCATACATACATATGTACGTACATACATGTGCTTATATATGTACCTTGCTTCTGTGTACACATATATTTTAATAAAAATTGGATAAAATGGTCCATACAGCATACATTTTAGAGGGGACAAAGGTAAAATGGCAACATGAGAGGTATTGGAGGGATGAAAGACAAAGAGGAAAATAATATAATTTTATTATAATGTCCAGATTTTTTAAACTTATTGTTTTATTTTATTAGGTATTTTCTTTATTTACATTTCAAATGCTATCCCAAAAGTTCCCTATACCTTCCCCCTGCCCCTGCTCCCCTTACTCACTCACTCCCACTTCTTGGCCCTGGCATTCCCCTGTGCTGGGTCATATAAAGTTTGTAAGACCAAGGGGCCTCTCTTCCCAATGATGGTTGACTAGGCCATCTTCTGCTACATATGAAGCTAGAGACACAATCTCTGAGGGTACTGGTTAGTTCATTTTGTTGGTCCACCTATAGGGTTGCAGCCCCCTTCAGCTCCTTGGGTACTTTCTCTAGCTCTTCCACTGGGGACCCTGTGTTCCATCCAATAGCTGACTGTGAGCATCCACTTCTGTGTTTGCCAGGCACTGGCATAGCCTTATAAGAGGCCACTATATCAGGGTCCCTTCAGCAAAAATCTTGCTGGCATGTGCAATAGTGTCTGTGTTTGGTGGCTGATGATGGGATGGATCCCCGGGTGTGTCGAGATTTTTAAAAATGTAAAATATGATCTTTAAATATTTGTAATTATACTTTTGAGATTCTCTTAAATATTTTTTTCTCTTTTTTACTGAGTATTTTCTTCATTTACATTTCAAATCTTATCTTCTTTCACAGTTTCCCCTTGGAACCTCCCAATCCCATGACCCCTTGCCTTGCTTCCCCTACCCACCCACTCTCACCTTCCAAACCTGGCATTCCCCTACCCTGGGGCATCAAGCCTTTAAAGGACCAAGGGCTTCTCCTTCTCTGATGCCAGATAAAGCCATACTTTGCTACATATGCAGCTGGAGTCATGGGTCCCTCCATGTATATTCTTTGGTTGGTGTTTTAGTCTGTGGGAGCTCTGGGAGGTCTGATTGGTTGATATTGTTGTTCTTCCTATGAGGTTGTAAACATATTCAGCCCCTTCAGTCCTTTCTCAAGAGCCTGACAAATACAAAGGCAGATGCTTGCAGCCAGCCATTGGACTGAGCACGGGGTCCCCAATGGAGAAGTTATTTATTTTCAATAGTGTGTACACACAAGAATGCAAGTGTCAGTAAGGACACATACATGCCACAGTCAGAGGACAACCATTGACTGTCATTTCTCTCCTTCTGTTATATACATTCTAGGAATTGAACTCTAATTTTCAGGCTTGCCAGTAAGTACCTTTATTTGCTGATCTTTTGCTAGTCACAAGTCTTTTAGTAATAAGCAATTCTGTGATATCGTTTCCATAATTTAAGTTTTCTTGTAGTAATTCATTGCTTGATTAGAATAGTTAGTGGTGATTGAAAAAGTATGTAAGAATAATTAAATATTATTTATGGTAATGTTATTACAAATTGTATTCATTGAGATTTTAATAAATTCAGTTTCACATCCAACAAGAAAAGTGATGTAGGAAGTGCTATACTCATATATACTATATATTAGTATATATAGTAGGAAGTGCTATACTCATATATACTATATATTAGTATATATAGTATATATGTGTATAGTACTACCTACATCACTTTTCTTGTTGGATGTGAAAATGAATATATATACACACATATATATATCCTTTTGTATATTTATTATAATTTTCAAAACAATCTCAACTCCAATTTTAGCTAGGTAGTACTGATTGTTCTTCATTTTCATTTCTTGCTATTTAAGATGAGATTTTCTCACATGACATAGAACATCCTTTGCTTTTTTCTCTATAATAAACAATGATGGTATAATTGCATATTTATTACCAGTTTCACTAAATGATGTTAATAGATATTTATAAAACACTATAACCACACTATAGCTACCTAAGTTTCTTTCCAGCAAGTTTCTAAAACATCTTAATCTTTCTTAATAACATTTAAGCAATGAAGTTTTAAAGTTAACATTAAAAAAATCATTAAAACCCCAAAGTGTAGGGGTTTTTAGTATTCTGAATACAATAATACTAATCTGAATAGTCTATCTATTGTATTTTAAATATTTTCTTCAGTATTTAATAACTTTCCAGTAAAAGTAACCAATTTCAGGTGATTTCAGTGATCAGTACTGTAAAAAATTATGTCACAAATTATACCAGTCACCATTCCTGAAGCCAGTGACACACTACCATCCAAATAAAATAATTGTTTTCACCAGAAATTTTAGATAGACAGGAAGGCAAAAACTTTCAATGTTTTAGAAAACTAAACCCACAAATCTGCATAAAGGTCTGTACACAGAAAATAACTGGCACTTATTCTAGCACTAGATTTATTTACATCAAAATTCATGGAATGTCTCATATCAGCAGGCTAAAAATAAAATCATAGAGTCATGTCAATAGTATGAGAAAGATATTTGATAAAACCTAACACATCATAATAAATACTGTCAGATTTATTGTCTGGAATTAAAGGTGTACTTCTACAATTTGATGAAGAATATTTTGAGCTAAATATATATGAAAATAATCAAAATAGAAACAAACGAAGAGGCAGAAAACCTAACATGCTCACTTTAAAATGACAGATAAAGCTGTCTCTCTATTAATTTCTTTTCAACATTCAACTGAAAACCATAGTGAACCCACTGAGGGAGGAATAGAAAAAATGAAGAAAAGGAAAAGGAGCTTAAGAAGAAACAAAGATGTCTTTGCATCAGAGGTCATGTTTGTTTATAAGGATAACCTCAATGGAACAAAGGTTTTCTTAAAATATACAACACAGAAGAAGAAGTGTTGGAAGTGGACAGATCAAAGAAGAGAGCAGAGAGCATAAAATGTGGATGTGTGTGCGTACACTGTAAAAATCTTGTATATTCACAGTTCATCAATGCACCATTTTAAGATACTATTAAAAAGAATATTAAAAATTATATCTTTTCCTATTTCCCTTTTCATCCTCTAAACCCTCCTAGGAAGCTGAAGCTGTGTGGCTTGTTATTTTCAAATATATGGCTTCTTTTCCTTTAATTGTTGTTTTATGTATACACACACACACACACACACACACACACACACACACACACATATATATATATATATATATGACTGACATGATTGACACATTTTTTTCAAATGAGGAAATCAATAACATAAAGATAACGATGTCACTGGAACAATTTACCCTCTTTAAGCATCATAAGATGATCCTAAATACTTTAGTATTTATTTACAAAAATTATCTATTTAATATGAAAAGAAGTGTTCAATTAAAACATGAATCATGTAGTTATCTGTGAGCTTTTTATTTACTTCTATAATCCTAAACGCTACTAAGACATATATCAGAGAAAAAAATTATCATTGCCTATAATTAGGTGCTTAATATACTGACTCATAAGAAGTTTGTGGGCATCTAGGGCGTCAATGAGTCAATTATATTTCTTTCTAATTATATTTACATCTCTGTAACTGCTCTTGAAATACTGCTGCTCAAAAGTCATTACTCTTGATTAATAGAAAAGCATAATGATAACAGGAAGAGACTATATATTTCTCTTTTATTTTTTCTTACCATGTGCACATTTTCCAATTTGCAAATAGTTTATTCAGTTGGGTATGTGCGACATGCGGGACACAGTTTTATAGCTGCTCTGACAGAGCAATCTTCCTAGTGTCTATATATTTTCCATAGCCAGGCAAGAAAGAGAGCAATTTACAGCTGGCAGCACTCCTCAGCTCTCCTTCCTTCCTGCCCTGTATTACAATGGCATGATGGATCTTCATGGAATATATGGCACCAAGAGTTGCCGTTCACAACAGTAAGCTTTCTGAAATAAAATTATTTTCTTTTTACTTCAAATTCTGGGCTGTATAGAAATAGAAGGCGATCCAAGCAAACTTCAGAGAGATTACGTGACTCTGCACCATATTGTCTCAATCCTTCCCCCGAAAACTCCAACCTGATGGCATTTGGCTGATATTGCACCATTCAATTCTCATTTGTATTGAAATGCTCTACTGCTGACTTTGTAACAGCAAATGAGGCTTGCAAAAACCTCCATCCAGAGAGTCATGTTCTTCTGTAAATGTGATAATTGCCCCCAATTGACTACTGATTCATTTGGCCTTCATATGGATAATTAAGAACCACAGACCTGTGGTAATGAACTAACCACATGGTATTCTGAACATTTGCAACATCCTGTTTAAAACACACCAATTAAATTAAACACATTGAGCTAAGGTTTGTTTAAATCAAAGGTGCTCATTTTTACTCATACTTGAAGGTGCATATTAGGTACTTTATTGTTCCATGGTGAAGAATTATAATTGGTCACAGCATAGCGTAGAGTTACTAATGCCAGCGTCTCATATTTCATAGTAATGTACTTGGAATTTTCTTCCTCTTCTTTATGTAGCAAATGCAGAATTTCAGATAAACATATTTATTTTGATGCATTGCAAGCAAACTTATACTTTGAAAGTGATGTTTGTTTTAGATGACTGCCTGAGGAAAAAGGAAAGAAATATTTGTTCACAACAGGAAAAAAAATGATCAAACATTTCAACTGTGCAGGCAACATTACTCTTCAAAAGAGATTCTAGTTGATTAGTTGATTAAATTGATTTTGATAATGTTTCGCTTTTCATTTACTTCAGAATAATTCATTATAAGCAAAATTGAATTATATTGATGTTTTAAATTTGCATGAAAAAAATCTTTTCAGACTTCAGCTTTTGAATGTATCCACAAACTAATGCATTGCATTCATTCTAAGAATTTGACCATCCATCATGAGAAGGTAAATGAGGTGCAGGGTAGAGAATATTGTTGATAAACCCTGTTCTATTACTTGACACTTCCCTAAATAAAAGCACTCCTTATTTCTGTGTGCTTTTCTGGTGTAGGGAGAAGCAAAGCCCCCAGGGATGGTAATTTCCCAAACAGGTCCACTAGGACAGGACATGGTGAGGTATTATCATTCAATTGGCAATTCTGGTCCCTGCAATTACTAAGGATATGGAAGATCAGTAAACTCTAGCCAACAGAAACCCTACAATTCAAGGCTGCTAGGAAAGAATATGTGAGCCTATTTAAGGGAGGGTAGAGAAATGATTCATTTGGATTTATGGATTCTTTACCATGAAGACTATACTATGAAACTGTTACAGCTTTATTAAAAAAAATGTTGTCTGTTACCCAAAAATAAACAACAACAACAAAAAAACCACGGTTGTTAATTATTATATTGTTATTCTGCTGAACAAAAAGACCTGTTTCTTTGCCATTCCTCACAAGTTTTATTCAGTAAGACAATCAAGCAGTTTATAATTAGAGTATTTCTGTGTCAGTATTCCAATCCTAGGAGAATACAGCTTCAAAAATATATTTTAATGAAGACAATCACTGGTTTATTGAAGCTCATTGATATAAAGGCTCCTGGCATGTTTCTGCTGGGAAAAGTGTCAGACATGTATGTAATTTGCATATATATGCATATGTAGTTACCTGCATATGTAATATGCATATACATGAATATGTGTATGAAAATGCAGGCATATATAATGTATATGTTAACAACTCGCATATATAATGTGTATTAATATGTATATAGGTACAAAAGCACATGCATATGTAATGTGCATATACACGTATATGTGTTTGCACATATATACACAAAAGAGTATCTCTGAGTGAGAGAGTCTACACAAAACATAACTCTATATGACTGTAGTTCTTCCTTTTCTCATTCTGATAAAACAATTCCAGACAAAAAGTAATCAGCAATCTATTCCTCTATATCCTAGAACAGTATGACTAGGTCTGCTCAGTTTTAGGAATTGAAGTAATGATGAGATATGTGGTCCTCATGCTCCAGTTCTGTCCTTTTAGTAACTACATGAATATGTGTTAATTCCATGTGCCATCCCTGGTTTTACCTTTCAAATAACTTGGAACATGAATAAAATGTTGAATGTTGTCTTACTGGTAGCAGCATATTGAGCTCATGATGAGAACCGAATAAACAAAAAACAAAAACAAAAACAAACAAAAACTTCCATTGAAGTTTTGCTCTAAAGTATAAATACTTGTGATTTTTCTAAGGCATTTCAAGGTGAGGAAGTTTCTCACCATCTTTTCTTTCTCTGTCCTTCACTCAATTTCAGGTCAAGACAAAATTTGTTCATTTGCAGTTCTAATACATAAATTTGACTTCAGTCTGATCTTTGCATCACCATCAACTGCATTCCATAAATTCCTGCCCCTTATACCTTTAAAATGCCAAGAATTACATATCCCTTGCTTTACTGTTCCAACCATGGCACATGACTATGTTTTTTATAAAACAGAAAGCTACAGGTATTAGATTCAGCTTCATAGTGTGTTTTATTTATAGCCATTATATCAATAATTACTTGTGTAATTTGTCTAAAGTCAGTCTATTTGAGGACTCCCAGAGCCTTAATTCTAATATGTGTAGTACTAAGAGTCATCATGATTATCTTACAAGAAAAGATATATTATATTATAGCACATGATGATTATCATGGGAGCCATCAGAACCTATGGACTTGCAGTGTTCAGATGTTATCTGTAGACTATTCTGCATATGTATGTACATGTTTCTCTACAATTGTTTTCAGACTTGTGTTCTTTTAGCACACTGCTTACTGTCATCATTTTTGATAATCTTTTCTACACTAATACAAAACATTCTTGAAATATTTGAAATCAGTAAAGGAAGTATTACATAAAAGCCACAGGAGTTCTCAAACATTAGAAATATTCTAAAAAGGTTAAAATGTTTCCAGGGAAGGTAAGGAAGCCAAAGTTAGGGGAAAATTTATACCTAACCTGTCATTATCTCTATCCTATCCTATCCTATCCTATCCTATCCTATCCTATCCTATCCTATCCTATCCTATCCTATCCTATCCTATCCTATCTTATCCTATCCTATCCTATCCTATCCATCTCTCTATCTATCTCTCTATCTATCATCTATCCTCTATAATATATCCCCCATTGACACTTCCTCCCTCCCTCCCATATATGATATGCCTGGTTTTCTGCAAAACAATAACAACAACAACAAAATGTGTTATAAGATATGCAACATAGAGTTATACATATATGAAGATATTATTTAGGCAAAATTGATTAATATCTTTAAGTGAATTGGGATTGCCTTATTAACACCCTCTATTTATTTATATTTTTACACTCCAGATTTTATTCCAACCCTGTTCCTTCCGACTATTCCACATCCCATACTTCCTCCCCACTCTATTCTCCATCTTCACGAGGCTATTCCTACCCTCACCCTCCACCCCACCTGACCTCAAAACTCCCTCTTATAACACCATGTGGTAGTATACAAATGTTGATTATAACTATACCAATTTTAATGACATAACTCACTGTCAGTGACGATGAGAGGCCTGTAAGAATATCATATGTTTTAAAAGTTGATTACTAAGTTTACCTGTAATGTATGAGAGTTAGAGAACTCAAAGCTGTAGAATCTTTGTCTTGCATGTTTGTTTAATTTTCTACTTTAAGAGAAAAATGCCACATAACGGTTCCTTCACTGAATATGGTATTTCTTGCAAAAGAAATGTTCCTGGCTGGTTGAATCTTATTTCATTGTACGTTATATGAGATCATTTTACCTTTTCCCCCATTGCTAATCCCATCCAGTAAAGGTTTAAGGTACTCTTCAGATGTACTCTGCTATTGTACTAACAAGCTTAGATGCTTTCGGCCTTCTTCTTTAAATATCATTGTGATTTTCATATCGTATACAGAAAATGAACAGAAAATATTTCAACTCATACAATAAAACTTAAACCATTAAAAATCAAGACAAATCATTAAAATCACTCTACAAATTTTTTTTTCATAATTTCAGATTCATTTGCAAGAGAATCAATACGCATGAATACCCGGATGGTCACATACGTGCATCATAGAGACCTGCATGCTTAAATATGTATATTCAGAAAAAAATTAAAATAACTCACATATTTACACATTTATTTATATTTAAGGTATGCAACTAAACAGTTTTATTATCACGTATCTACATATCTTTATCCTTCAAATACACTTTTGTTTAGGAGAAGATTGTTTAAGAAATGCTAAAAATTTATCTCAAATTTCAAAAAGCATTATTCTTTCACTCAAAACAGAAAAATTGCTCACAATGAAGTTCGTACAGCCAAAAGATCCTAAGAATAGATGATATATTTACACAATTTTCTTGAGACTTAGGCTTAGCAATTACTTATTAGGACCCTCTTACAATCATATGTAAAATGGTGTGTGTGTGTGTGTGTGTTTGTGTGTGTGTGTGTTTGTGCTTAATAACAGTGCCCTTTGACTTAGAGAATCTTTTCCTTTATTTATTTTTGACATTAGTCTCTGAGCTATGGGTATTGGCAAAGGAAGTTGTCTCCTTTGCCAATACATTCAAAATCATTCTCTACTTTTTCTTCTATAAAATTTAATGTATGTAGATTTATGTGGAAGATAGTGAATCACTTGGGCTTAAGTTTTTGTTTTTTGTTTTTTGTTTTTTGGTTTTTTTTTTTTTGTATTTTTTATTCGATATTTTCATCATTTATATTTCAAATACTATCTGGAAAGTTCCCTATACTCATCCCCTGCCCTGCTCCCCAACCCACCCACCCCTGCTTCCTTGTCCTGGCATTCCCCTGTACTGGGGCATATAATCTTCACAAGACCAAGGGCCTCTCATCCCATTGATGGCTGATTAGGCCATTCTCTACTACATATGCAACTAGAGACACAAGCTGAGGGGGATAGGGTATTGGTTAGTTCATATTGTTGTTCCTTCTATAGGGTTGCAGACCCCTTTAGTTCCTTGGGTACTTTCTCTAGCTCTTTCATTAGGGGCCCTGTGTTCTGTCCAATAGATGACTGTGAGCATCCACTTCTGTATTTGCCAGGCACTGTCATTGTCTCACAATAGACAGCTATATCAAGGTCCTGTAAGCTAAATCTTGCTGGCACATGCAATAGTGTCTGGGTTTGGTGGTTGTTTATGGGATGGATAGCCAGGTGGGGCAGTTTCTGGATGATCTTTTGTTCAGTCTCAGCTCCAAACTTTGTCTCTGAAACTCCTTCTATGGGTATTTTGTTCCCCATTCTAAGAAGGAACGAAGGATCCACACTTTGGTCTTCCTTCATCTTGAGTTCCATGTGTTTTGCAAATTGTACCTTAAGTATTCTAAGTTTCTGGGCTAATATGCACTTATTAGTGAATGTATTCTCATGTGTGTTCTTTTGTGATTGTGTTACCTCACTCAGGATGATATCCTCCAAATCCATCCATTTGCCTAAGTATTTCATAAATTCATTGTTTTTTCTGCATCCATTCCTCTGTTGAGGGACATCTGGGTTATTTGCAGCTTCTGACTATTATAAATAAGGCTGCGATGAACATAGTGGAGCATGTGTCGTTANTACAAGTTGGAACATCTTCTGGTATATGCCCAGGAGAGGTATTGCTGGATCTTCAGTAGTACTATGTCCAATTTTCTGAGGAACCGCCAGACTGATTTCCAGAGTGGTTGTACTAGCTTGCAATCCTACCAACAATGAAGGAGTGTTCCTTTTTCTCCACATCCTCACCAGCATCTGCTGTCCCCTGAATTTTTGATCTTAGCCATATTGACTGGTGTGAGGTGGAATCTCAGGGTTGTTTTGATTTGCATTTCCCTGATGATTGCTTTTGTGGCCCATGTGCTCTCCTGTGAGGACTGGTCTCTGAGAGACCCAGGATACAAGATCAGGCTTGAGTTTTGTATAGGGTGATTAATCTGGATCTATTTCTCTTCATCTAGATGAAGATATCCTGTTAGATCAGCACCATTTGTTGAAGACATTTTCTTTTTTTAAATCATTTTTCCATTGTATAATTCTGTTTTGTTTGTTTGTTTCTTTTTTGTTTGTTTGTTTTTTTGTGTTTTTTGTTTGTTTTTTTGTTTTGTTTTGTTTTTTTGTTTTGTTTTGTTTTGTTTTGTTTTTGTTTTTTTTGTTTTTTTTTTTTTGAGACAGGGTTTCTCTGTATAGCCCTGGCTGTCCTGGAACTCACTTTGTAGACCAGGCTGGCCTCAAACTCAGAAATCTGCCTGCCTCTGCCTCTTGAGTGCTGGGATTAAATGCCTGTGCCACCACGCCCAGCTTCATTCCATTTTTAATGCAAATCCCATGTGTTTTTTATTACTATTGCTCTGTAGTACAACTTGAAATCAGTAATAGTGAAACACCAAGAAGTTGTTTTATTGTACAGGATTGTTTTTGCTGTCCCTTATTTTTTTCATATTTCTTTCAACGTTTATAGAGTATTGTGTTGGAGTTTTGATGGTATTTTCATTGAATCTACAGATTGCTTTTGCTAAAATGGCCATTTTTATTTTGTTAACTCTGTTGATCCATGATCAGGGTAGATCTTTCCATCTTCTGATATCTTCGTCATTTTTATTTTCTTCAAACAGATGAAATTCTTCTCATACAGGTCCTTCAGTTAATTGGCTAAAGTTACACTAAGATATTTTATGTTATTTGTGGTATTATTTCTATAATTCCTCTCTCGGCCTGTTTAATGTTTGTAATACAAGGGCTACTCATTTTTTTTTTTTAGTTAATTTTCTATCAAACCACTTTTCTAAAAGTGCTGATTAGTATGAGTTCATTGGGAGTATTTTTAAATGCTTTATTTTCTGTGCTCACTTCTTTATTTTTACAAATATGCTATAACTTAATTTTAGATTTAGATACAACATGGAGAGAAAAGAAAGGTAGATAGGAAGACAGAAACACAAACAGAGATAGACACAGACACAGAATAAAACAGAAAGAAGAAGGGAAGGGACCAGGGAAGAATATAGAAAAAGAATGAAGACACAAGGAAAAAAATTATGTCTTGTGTCCCTTTAATTTAAGAACTAGCAAGGACATTTGATTGGTAATGTTTGTACGCAGATTTATCTTAGATTTATATTAAATGTATCTTTAAATGTAGAATTTTGTACAAATATTCCTTTGTATAATTTTGTATAAAAATTGCAATCAATTTTTAATTTATATAAAACTCCCAATACACCATGTATTTCTGACTAATTTCAGACTGGAGCAGGAAGGTAGAGATATCCTAAGAGGAGATCGAATTGTAGTATTCAGCAACACTAATTGCTAGTATGGAATTATTTTTTTTCTGCTCTAGACAGATGCTGTGATAAAATCCTTAATCCCTTTGAGAAGGTAGCTAAGCAATACTAATCTTTGTCTGAAAAGTAAGCTAAAATAACTCTCAGTGTCTGATTTTATTTTATGATTGTGAGCTAAAATAACTCTCCGTGTCTGATTTTATTTTATGATTGTGGCATCTCAGTGATATTAACTGATGCTGTCTCTAAAGTATGTATATATTGAAGTACCTGCACTCTGAAACTCAGAAGGTAAACATACCTGGAGATGAAATGTTAACAATAAGTGAAGCTTTTTGTGGTCCTACTGCAACATGGCAGCTGTTTAATTAGGATAAAGATAGGAGGGTGACACTGGAATGCAGGTGCATAGCAATGGTACGGCATCAAGAAGCCAACATCACCACTGTTCTGGCAAATGTCCCAGAAGACCCAAACTCCAGTGGCTTCCCATGTTCAATATCCAACTCTTATAGTGTGTTAAAGATGTTACTCAGTCAAACTGGTCAGTGTGCCGTGAGTTGCTTTGAATGCCCCGGGAAAACAAAGCACTAATTATGAAGAGAGAGGTGCTGGGGAGAACATTTTTCTTCTTGAGCACCATTCAAAATAGGACACAGGATCAAGAATATATGATGAATTGTGTTGGTCTGTGTTCAACCCCAAAGGAATCATTTTCAAAATATCTTCATATTAATATTATCAACATCGCCCAGCCACTTCAGGAACACAAATATCTGTGGCCCAAGTTTCCACTGAGGCATAAATAGGACCTGGCACATTCTGTTTCAGCAAGACCTCCAGTTTATTTGATTGACATTCCCATTTGGGGACTTTGTGCTTTTAGTTCTACAAAACTAATGTCCAGGTAGATGACATTCATGAGTGATGTAGCCCAGGTGGAAGACAAGAGGGAACCCTGCCATCATGGCAAGCCAGAGCAACCTGAATCCCCACTGTGATGAACTTAGCCAAGCAGATGGTCAGTAATGACTTGGATGGAGAGAGTCATAGGAAATGGATCTTCTGGTGGATATTTATTAGATGCTTGAAGGATAGCGATCAATACTAACAATCATTGGCAGAATAAACTATGTTTTACCCTCTGTGATCTCCAATTATTACTACTAATAAAATAATTGTAGTTTAGATATGGTAAAGTTTAAGGAAGAAAACATTGAAGAATAGTGTCCCTTGCCATCTCTCATAGAAACTCTCCACATGTGAAAATGGTGATTTGAATATATCTTATGCATGGAGTTCCTGACTTTGTATAGATTCGAACTATACTTCATTCTTTGCTCAGGGGTTTTATTATCCCACAGAAGCATTTTTGACTCTTTTACAAGCAAGACAGGCATATCTTTAATAGCAAGTCTCAGGTCAACCATGCTCTGTTCTCAGCGCCCTTGCTGAAGTGAATGTCACCTCTACTGCCATCTGTGCCTTATGTATAGGGGTGAAAAGATGGGGATTTGCTGATGGGGACAGTTTCTTCTTTGCTGACCATCTGCCACAGGTGCTGTATATAATGCATGTAGCAGACAGTCTTCAGATGAAACGTTGAATTAACCAGCAGGGACTTACTGAACTGTTTGTCCCATTTTTAGACCAACATATTCTGTTGCTGAATGGAAACACAGTGTAAGAACAGTTTGCTTTTCTGGGGTTACTCTTTTACATTACATCAAAATAAATGCACACTGAGAGAAATAATATCATAAAGTTACTGAAACTGTACAGCAGAGCAATAGCTATAGTTAAAGAAAACAAATAAAAGGTATTTTTCTGGTTTCATTGTTAATAAACACTAATGGGTGACAAAGTCACTTCAAGTAAGGGATGAAAATGACAGAATGTCAAGTAATCTTATAAAAATAATCATCTTCCTAAATAATATCTGTTCTCTATCACATTGCATTAATAAACAAATATATAGTCACATATGTGTTTTCCCTTTGAGGGTAAATTAATTTTTCCTTTTAATTTATTTTTGTAATTCATTTTTTAAATTTTAATTTAAAATAGATTCTTCTCTAATGTAAAAACGTCCTGACCAGAGTCTCCTATCCCTTCATCCCCTTCCCTTCCCTTTCCACCTCTTCTCTTCCCCAGGTCACTTCCTATCTGTTTCATATCAGCAAAGAGCAGGTCTCCAACGAAGCGCCACAAAAAAATATAAAATAAGGCAAGGTAAAAACCCTCATCTTAAGTCTGGACAATGCAACTCAATAGGATAAAAGGACTCCTAAAGGCATGCAAAAGAGTCAGAGACACAGCTTCTCCCACCTTTAGGAGATCCACAAGAATACTAAACTAATAGCCTTAGTAAATGCAGACCCGTGAGGTCCCTGTGCTTGCCTTTTGTTCTCCATGAGCACTGCTCAGTCAATTCAGTTGGCCAGGTTCTCCTGGTGTCTCCCAAACCCTCTCACTCCTACAGTTTTTTCTCTTCGTTTTCCATGATTGTCTGGATCTCAGAGATGAAGCCTTCTGATTTACGCCTACTCTTCTGTAAAAATGTCTGGTTGTGTTTCTTTGCACATACTCCCATCTGCTGCCGGAGGGAGCATGAATCATTTATATTGACCACACACACACAACGCACACACACAGACACACACACACACAGACACACACACAGACACACACACACACACACACACACA